>NC_072731.1:178194379-178494379 GCF_026930045.1 Uloborus diversus
CGGAATTAGAAAACTTTTTTCTTCTGCAATTTTGGCCAAGATATTTTTTAATTTTTCGAAAAAAAATGCAACCTGCTTGATTATTGTAGGAGTATGTTTCACTAGTAACGAATCTGAACTTTATTGGATTTTTATGAAACTTAACCGTTATAAAAAGGAAAGGAAAATTGAAATTGAGATGCCAAGTGTTTAGAATTTTGTCGAAGGCTAGGATTCTTTTCTTTAAACTGGACTCAGCTTCTGTGACTTTTTTGTATGTATTATTATTTGTATATTCATTCTTAAGCATAAGTTTATAAAACAATTTGCACATGATGGCAAAATTATTTGCCTCTTTATCAACTGTGGTTATAATAAACCTATTTTTTAGGTCCTCTATACTTTTTTTAAGTTTTTTATTAATTATGTTGTTGTTCTGAATCTCCTGAAGATTATAACAATAACTGAATCCATCCAAAATATTTTTCTTCCATTCTAAAAAGCCTTCAGTTGGCCAATTGTATTTATAAGCAAGTTTTAATATGAAAATATCCAATTCTTTGCAAAATACTTTTTTGATCGTTGCTTTACTTATGTGACTCTGCTGTCGATATTTCGAACCCTTTTCCATCAAGTTTTTTAATGATTCATCTTGAATTATTTCCAAATCTCCTGTAATAATATGCCCATGATCCTTATCAATATAGTTTTCAAAGATGTTTTCATTGCAGATACAGTCCGTTTCCTTTATTTGATCAATATTCTTACTGTAAAAACTATAATTGCAAATAAGCTTTTTACTTTCTTCTATATCTAATATATAGAAGAAAGTATTGGATTCGTGCAAATTTTCGAATTTCGAATTTTGACGGATTCGAACGTTTTGAGGTGTGCTGAGTCCATTTCGACTATTTTTGGAAAATGTCTGTCTGTGTGTGTGTGTGTGTATGTGTGTGTGTGTGTGTATGTGTGTGTGTGTGTGTGTGTCACGTCTGTTGGTGACCAGTTTTTTGTGGCCGCTCTACAGCACAAACTACCGCATGAAATCGAACGAAATTTGGTACACACATGTGCCCCTATGTGAACTTGTGCCCATTGGTTTTTGGCGCGAATTCCTCCAAGGGGGGTGGAGCAATGGGACGTTTTTTGAGTTACGCGTGATTGCTATTCCTCAGGAAGTATCTGGCAGAATCAAACAAAATTTGGTTCATATGTTGCCAGTAACAGGAACAGCGGCTGATTCAATTTTGGTGTCAATAACTCAAACGGGGGTTGAGCTATATAACGTTTTTTGTCGTCAATTGTGACTGCTGTATCTCAAGAAATAATGAACGGAATGAAAGAAAAACTTATCGGCAAGTAGCCCTTAGTGGGTATAAAAGCTGATTTTATATTGGTGTCAACAGCTAAAAAGGGGGTAGCGCAATCGCCCGTTCTTTTTTTCCATTGTGAGTGCCCTATCACAAGAAGTAATGCTACGTTCTGGTTGAAATTTGGAATATATGTGAATCCTTATGTAAACAGGTTTGGTTCAATTTTGGCGCCAATCGCGCCAAGAGGTGCTGATTTATTTTTATTATCATTATTTTTTAGCGAATAAAAATAGCTTTATTAATGCAACAATAAGAAAGATAAATCGTAATAGATTATCGTCTGCTTATTTCTCGTGATTTTAATTGTATGGAAATGATCGGAAATATTATCTCAATGATTTAAAATTTTTAACTGTTGCCATCTTATGTTTGTTAATAAATAAAATATTTGTAATTAATTCAAGTAAGGCTTTTAAAGTAACTTTCAATTTTCGCTCTTTGTTTTGTTTTTACAATAATTCAGACATTGGGATGGTCGTCAAGTTTTTGCATGTGCAATTTTGTTTCTGTTAGGAATATTGCTTCCTCGTCAAGCATGGGAAGGGATCAGAAAAAAAAAGAAAAATATAGAAGAAAGTTTCGTGAAGGCCACAACATACTAGTTTAAATTCTTTTCATACCTGAAGACCTTATGTATATTACATTTATACTTAAGTGGGAAACTTCCTTTACATTTTTCAAAGATCTTAGAGAAATCAATGTAGTCAAATCTTCTGTTTTTATAAGACATTACAAATTTTCCACTGGCAAATTAGTCGGTTTTTTAAATTGACAAAGTTCATCTGCATTTAATTTATACTTTATAAGGTCTATTACGGTATCATTTACAGTCTAGCTATTAAATTTAAACTCATCCAAATGATGTTTAATGAAGTATTTCAGTGCTCTGTTTTTTGAGGACAGTATCGCAGTTTTAATTAGTTTTAGATTTGTTAGATTAAATTCTTCGTAGTTAACAGCTTTAATGGTATCAAGTATTTGCATATTCTGCTTATTTTTACCTCTCCCCCTACAGCCCTTTCTTTTTGTTCTGTTGAAAATGAATTTCTGAGTGTACAAGAAATTCATCTGAACTACTGCTGAAACAAATAAATAAGGATGAGTCAGTTAATTTCCTTCATCTCAATATTCAACTGAATAATAAAGTTCCCAGTACAGCTTTGTATGATAAACGTCAGGATTTTGATTTTAAAGTGTATTTATTATTTAATTCATTTTCACAGTTGTGTCAGTAGAAAAGTGTTCAAAAATATAATCATTTCACAAATTATTAGATATAAAAAAATATGCAATAATAAAACAAATCTGAAAACAGCGATTCGAATTTTAACTGCTACCCTAACTGAAAACTAATATCCGGAGCATCTAACGAAGCATTTCATTTGCAAGCTTGTGGTGGACTAACGATAGTCAATTTTCAGTTCCTTGAATTTTCTGTTCCATGAATTTGATGGTTGTACGTTCTTTCTTTTGATTTTGAGTTCAGGTATGAATTTTGTTTCTCTTGTGGTTTAAATATTGTTCTAATTTCTTCATATAAATCTTGTAGCATAAATATTGTTCTATTTTCTTTAGATAAAACTTGTATTTTTCGTTTGTAAAAGGTTCAGTATTTGTATTTCATGTCATGCTGATATTCTGGACTTTTAGTGCCCCTATTGCTTGTTTTGTGAGATGTCGGGGACTAGTGCTGCTTTTTTAGGCAATTTCGCCTGCAGCACTCACGAAACATCTCATGGTTTTTCCCTACCCTTGGGGAGTACCCCCTGATGAGGCCCTAGGGTATTTTGAGATTTTTTCATTTTTTCATTCTTTTAAAAGAATTTTTCTTTCTTGTTCAATCCTTATATTGCTGTCATATATATATATATATATATATATATATACACTGGTGTAAGAAATTAAGAGAATTTTCATATTTGGCCAATTATCTCCAGAACTACGGGACCGATTTTAATGAAATTTGGTATGTGCATACAATGATACAATACAAAGCAAGTAACCGTCCAAAATTTAAAATGCACGCGCATGATCATAACTAACACTAGTTAGAGTCGGATGGCATGAAACAGTGGTTGCCAAATTAAACAAACAAAAAAAAAAAAAAAAAAAAAAAAAAAAAAAAAAATGGGTTACTAGGGCGTATGGTCCCCTCTAACAGACATATAAGCCTTGCAGTGTGACTCACTACTTGAAATGAAACAGTTCATGGGATCCTTAAGCAAATATTTCTACTCGTTCCACAACGCCATTCTCAGGGTATGGATGGTCCCCGTATGGATGTTGCGAGTTGCTATTGCCCTCCCGAGAGCGTTCCAGACATGTTCTATAGGTTTGGAATCTAGAGATCTGCTTGGACAATCCATCGAGTGAATATCCTCCCCTTCCAGAAATTTGTCGAACAGAAGAGCTGTCTGCGGCCTTGTGTTAACATCAATCAAAATTAACTCGGGGCTAACAGAGCCCCTCAAGAAGTGAGCATAGCACCACATCCCTATGCCTCGCAATTGTCACAGAGCCTCTCTCAAAGACATGGAGGGGTGTGCTGCCATCCAACAAGATGCCTGCCCAAACCAGAACCACCACCGCGATAATGGTCGATTTCGCCGATATTGGAGGGTAGGTAGCAGGTTCTTGATTCTATCCGTGTAAACATATGACAAGAATAATCGTTTGATCGCTGATTATGGAGGAGAAGATTTGATGGTCAGGGGTCTGGGCTGACATAATGTTGGATGGCTGCACACCCCTCCATGTCTTTGAGAGAGGCTCTGTGACGATTGCGAGGTATAGGGATGTACAACCTCTTTAGGGGCGCTGTTAGCCCCGAGTTAATTTTAATTTATGGTAGCACAAGATCACATACACCTCTTCTGGTTGACGAATTTCCTGAAGGGGAGGATATTTACTGGATGAATTGGCCAAGCAGAACTCTAGACTTCAATTCTATAGAGCATGTCTTTGACGCTCTTTAAATGGCAATAGCAACTCGCAACACCCCTCCGAGGATCCTCCATAGGGTGAGCACAGCGTTGTTGAACGAGTGGAAACAATTGCTCCAGAATCCCATAAACTGCTTCATTTCAAGTATGGTGTCACACTGCGAGGCTTATATGTCTTTTAGAGGGGATCATACCCCCCTACTAACCCATTTTTTTGTTCAATTTTGCAACCGCTGTTTCATGCCATCCGACTCTAACGAGTGTTATATGTGATCATGCGTGTGTATTTTAAATTTTAGATTGTTATTTGTTTTTTATAGTTTCAATGTATGTTCATACCACCAAATTGCATTAAAATGGTTCAGTAGTTCCGAAAATAATCAACTAAATCAGAAAATTCTCTTCATTTCTTATACCAGTGTGTGTGTATATATATATATATATATATATATATATACATTATATTTTACTCAGCTAAATTTAATGTAATATTTTTTATCATAATGTGAGGTTTATATGTGGTTATTACAGAAAAACAAACATTTTAAGAAAAAAAATAGTTTACTAGCCTCGCTTTGAAGGGCAGTACACAAAACACATAAATTTTGCATAAATGTTTCTCAAGTGCTTTTTTGAATATATGGTGGAAGATTAAACCACATTTGGCGGAAAATGGATGGTAATATATTAAATTGCTAACTCTCAATCACCTCATTAACTTTTATGATTTTTGTTTCATGTAATTTTGCTTAATGACAGATTATTATTTTCAAGCAAAACATTTAGCCGGAAAAATATCCACTTTCCCTACATACTTTTAAATTGCATTCTACAGTCATTCCAATGAAAAATTTTTCAGCTAAGTGTTTTTGAACAAATTAACAACAAAATTTAAGGCTGCAAGGATTCATAATGAAGAGAGCTCTGAATAAAACTTTTCGTATTTGATTTTTTTTCAAGATGTTTAAAATTTTCAACACAGCTATACACATCACTAATGCTAACTTAAGCTAAATGCTCATAAAGCACTTGGTATATATATATATATATATATATATATATATATATATATATATATATATATATATATATATATATATATATGAAAGGTAAGCATGCTTTCTGCCCGGGAGCAGTTAAATTTCGGGTAATTGTTTTTCTTTTGTTTTTAGCAAAATTAACTTTTTCAATGAGTGTTGTTTCCGCGGTTTTTTATCCTTGCCTCTGTTTTCTGAGCGTTAAATATGTAGCTTTTAGATTTTTGTTCTGCTCTTTACAGCATCCAATTTCACGGTTGGGATGTTTTAGTTCCGTTTCTATCTCTAAGGTGCTATTGAGTGGAAAATTTTAGCCATGGCGGAAAACATTGATAGAAAAAATAAAACATTATGTACTTTTTATTAAAAAAACTAATACTATTAATGGTTAGTAAAATAAATGACTTTGTTGGCATAAATGTGCTATTATCTGCACACAGATGCATATAAAGCACTTGTGTAAATACCAAGATTGCGGATTCGATGTTGGAGTTGAAGAGTCTCAGTCGGACGGATTTTGAGGTAAAGGAGTCTGAGTCAGTCATTTTCCCACACAGACTGCAACACTACCAGTGATTGCTCAGTCAGAATCGGAGCCGGACTGTTTTTTGGGTTAAAGAGTCGGAGTAGGAGTCGAAAGTTCTAAAATTTATGGAGTCAGGGCCGGAATCGGTCATTCTCGCTCCGACTCCGCTGCCCTGGACACACAAGCACACAAACAACTCTTGTGCAAACTGATGTGAACAAGAGAACAGAGAGAACAGAAGCGTTGAGTACTCAATACACTAATACTGACATTACGCAACTTTTTTTGTACGCTTAGAATAGTCTTTCAAGCATTTGTTTTACTATTTGTAACAAGAAATATATCGCCTCTGTCATTTACTGCACTCGTCGGCCGCCTTGAGTAGGTCCCGGGTTCAAATCCCGGTTCGGGCACGGACGTACTGTCTCTCTGCTGTCCTTGTTCTTTCTTTGTGTGAATGTGTTTTTGTGCTGAAATTGATTGCCTATTATATAAACGGGTCCTTATGGCATGTGCGTACTGTGGAAGTCGGACTTCACACCAAATCACGGTATAGTTGGAAAAGTGTTTTGATTCATTTCTGCTTTTAGTATTGAGGGACGATGGTCAAGCATATCTAAAATCTTTTCATATACAGGGTGTCCGAAAAGTCCCTGACACATTTAAAAAAATTCATAGAAAACCAACAAATAGTCTTATGAATTTGCGGTTTGCACCATAATACTTCACAGGTTCAAGAGTTTTTATGACATCGGGAGAAAAAAAATGAAAACGGGCAAAAAAGAAGAAGAAAAAAAGACTTTTAAATCCTTTTTGTTGACATGGGAAAACGCAAAAAGGAATAAAAATTACTAAACGAAGAATTATAAGCATAGCATATACTGACATCCTGGCGAAATGCCTTTTTTCTTCTTTTTTCCCCTTTCATTTTTTTTCCCGATGTCATAAAAACTCTTGAATCTGTAAAGTATTATGGTGCAAACCACATATTTATACGACAATTTGTTGGTTTTCTATGAATTTTTTAAATGTGTCAAGGACTTTTCGGACACCCTGTATTATGGCAGTGGTTATCAACCTACGGATCGTGGGCCACATATGGCAAGCAAAGCTGATTCATATGGCTCTTTGACTTTTTCAATTTTGATAATTGAAAACTACGATAAGTCACAATGTCACAAATTTGGAGCCAAACATTTAGAAATTAAGCAGTAAGTTACCGCCTTGAAGTCAAAGCTAAGGTTTAGAACTGCCTGTAATATACCAACAGCCCGATTATCCCATCCTGAGACTGCAGTTTTTTCCTTGTTTTCACTGATCGGTCTGGAATAGGGAATAACCGAGCTAGAGGCAGCTGTCATCTGATTGAATCTGAGAGTGCCAACAAACTGGTAGATAAAGTAAATTTATCTCACCAGTGAGAGTCCACAGACATGGTGCTATTCAACTTGCAAGTTGAAGGCAAAGTTTTGATATCCAGCAGTAAGTTATCGCCCTTAAACCACGGCTAAGGCATAACTACATGCAATATACCTTCAGAGACTCCAGTTTCGTTCTAGTTTGGACTGACAAGTTTCTAGCTCGATTATTCCCTATTCCAGACTGATGAGTCCCAGCAAGGAAAAAACTGAAGGCTGTATAATCAGAGCCAAAGAGAACCAAGGCAGGTCCCTTATGAGTTATGTCGCCGGGCCCCTCTCGCTCCCCCATAAAAAAAAGAAAAAAAAGAAGAAGAAAAATAAAAGGGAGGGAGAAGAAAAGGGGGAGAAGATAACAAGAAGTTCTGTCTAGAACTAGACGAGCCTACTTTCCCGTATACCCATACTACTTTCTATTACCTGATCAATATTTTCAAAAATAGCTAAAATCGCAAATTTTTTCAGACATATTTTTAAAATACTTTAAGCTAATTTCTAGGAATAAAATGTTCCTCACTCATCTAAAAAAATTAGATGCGTAAAAAAAAAAAAAAAAAAAAAAGCAGCAGCAACTTTAAAACAGCAGCTAATACACTTTTTTCTATTAAAAAAATCTTTAACAGCTTTCAAATCGAAAAAATAATAATTAAAATTAATAATCTCATTAAAATAAATCCATCATATCAAAAAAAAAAAAATCGTTTCTCTTTCCCCTGTTGCCAAAAACAATTTTAAAATGAATTAATGCACTTACCAAAATAAATAAAAACAATAAAATGTCAACTTAAAGAAATAATTTTCATTGTCAAAAAAAAAAAAAAAAATATCGTCTGCGCATACCTTTATGTAGAAACATAAATGACTTCGAGTTTATTCGCCGAAAACTGAATACCTAAATTAAAATTTTAGCGTGAAAATAAAAACAAGTCAGATCAGCAATAATTATTTCACAGTCAAAACCATAGCTGCGGAGTCGGAGTCGGAGTCAATCTCATTTTGGGGTAAAGAAGTCGGAGTCGAATATCTAAGAATCGGAGTCAGTCACTTGTCCTCCGTGTATAATTTTTGCCAAAGCTATGAAGTCAGAGTCGAAGTAAGGTAGTCGGAGTCCGATTAATTGTCGGGCACAGGAGTCAAGTGCCCCTAAATTCTCGGAGTCGGAGTCTGGAGTCTGGCGTCAAGAGCTATTTCCAACAAAATTTGTTTGAAGTATATCCGCTTTCAAGTACGGAATCTACATTGACTTTCAGTTTCCCCGTAGGCGCTAATGTTAAGGGATTTGAACTGTTCAAAATTGAACGGAAAATTGTTCAAATCAAAAAGATATTTTATACTCAAGTTTTTCATCAAACGCTTTTTCCTACAAAGTTTGTTTGAAGCAAATTCGCCTCACAGTTCGGAATTGCCTTGAATTTCCCCGTAGGCGTTAATGTTAAGTTTTTTTGAACTGTTCAAAATTGAACAAAAAATAGTTCAAATCAAAAAGTGAAATATGGGAATGAGGTATCCTCGCCGAGATCTTTCAAACAAAAAAAAGTTTGTTCGAATCGGACTATTCATTCATAAGTTACTTGGGGGGGACAGACGGACAGACCGACAGACATTCTCAATACCCTACTTTCCAATTTTTAATTTTTCGATATTTATTTAATTATTTTATTTATTTTTGACTTTTTTTTGTTTTTTTGTGATATTTTTAAGATGCATTAAGCCTTCTTTCATGCTTTTTCTTCTTTTTCTGACTTTTACTGGGAAAGTAGGCTAAAAAGGGAGAAAAGAAGGGAAAAAAGGAGATGGAGAAAAAAAAATCAAAATTGCTTTCTATAAAACAATCAACTCAATTTTAAGTGCCACAACAGTAGATACCAAGAGTAAATTTTATTTAATCTTTACGTTTTCTCTTATTCGGAAGTTGTTTTTTTTTTTACTCCTTTTTCTGTCTCCCTTTCTTTTTTTTCTCTTTCTTTCTTCACTTTTTTTTCTTTTTTTTTGTGTCAGTGTCGCCGCCCGCCCCCCAAGGCCTGGGCCCTTAATTTCCGACTAGCCTGACATGGCCTCTCGTCGGGCCTGCTTATAAGTTGTCCTATCATATTGAGAAAAATCTTAATTTTTTTCAAACTTGATATGAGCTCTCGCCCTCAAGAATCATCCTAATGTAAGGTGCTTTCGGATAAGAAGAAGTTGGACAATTTAGTGCCTCATGGCAAAGAGTCAATCACATCCTAATCATCTTCAAAAGTTCATTAGTGTACATTTAATTCTCAATTTAAAATAATTAAATATTTTATTCTTTTAAATAAGGCTGTTTAACTGTATCGAAATATAGTCTTAGCAAAACGTGCAAGGCAATCTGTTTCTACACATTGCCTTACGTTGTCTAGTAGTAGCCTCGTGTTGTACATGTGTTGTGTACAACAAGACATGGTGCTACACAAAACTTTAAGACATGATACACGAATAATAGTGACCCGTCTTGAAGTTTTATTTATAGGCATTTCTTCATAAAAACCAGACAAAAGATCCTCATATTTTTGTGTACCCTAACCCTTGTTCATCCATGCTTAATCATAGTTTACTGCATATTTTAAACGCATTAAAAACTGGTATATTTTATCTTCCCAATTAAAAAACTATAATTATCAAAGTATTTACCTGATTTATTGTAGTCAAGTTCAAGTTAAATTTTACTCATCTTGAACATTATTTGAAATGAATGCATTTTGATGTTAAAAATATATTCTTTGAGAAAAAGTAGGAATTTTCGAGTCGAATAAAACAACTTTTATGTGAAAAACCTTCTGTTTTTCTTGACAGAGTGCTTGCAACATAAAATTTATTATCTGATTTAAACTATAAGAAAAGTTTTCCCTTTTCGTTGGTTTAGAAAACCAGTTGAGTTGGCGATGGCTTTTCTATTTTTAGAAAACGCTCTCCTTGAAATACAGTTGTTAAATTTTTAGATTAGAATCTTCTAGAAAAACAGAGATGTGAAAGAACACTTCAACAGGAAAAAGTTCAGTTTTGATGAGAAAACCACGCTATTGTTTATGTTACTTTTTAAGTAAAAGAAAGATAATAATAAAGCAAAGGTAAAGGGAAAACATTTTTCAAATAAATATGTGTTCATTTGGGGATTGTATTTAAAGTGGTTGATCCTTCCTCCCAGGACAAGGAAAAATAACTCAATTTCATTTAAAAAAATCTTTCTTTGATGGACGTGTAATGGATGGTTTTCCGTCACACATGATTAGACGTTTTGAGGACATTCGAGACACCAACCTAACGCGATTCATTGTAAGAAAATTTCTAGTGGTATCTAATTGAGAGATTTTATTGAGTGGTAAAAGACTGCTGTTAAAATTATACTTGTACCAAAGAAAGGTAATTTCCTAAGTTTGCCTACATGTGTTCCTGATCCGTACTTAAATGTGCCCCCAATATGTTTTCAAATGTGTTCTCAAGTTTAAATTTTACCAAATCCTCAGCAGGACACAATCGGAGCGCGTTTCGTGTACATTCTTTTTAACAGAGCACATTTGCCACTCATTTTGTTGCACGTTCAGGCAAATGAGAACTTTTTCTCAATTAAAATGCACCTAACGTATTTCCAATGTGTACTGAACATTTGTAGTGAAGTGACTGGATGAGTTGACCAGCTGTGCACAAAAACTTCGTTTATTACCCCTCCCCCCGAAGTTGCTTTTGAATCTTTTAAACAATATAATTTTGAGATATCAACTTTAGTGAGAAAGAAATGATTTGGCAATTTATTGAAAGCATGAAAAATAGTATACAGCTTTAGAGAGAACATTTTAAAACGCTAAAATTTTATTTGGGAGGGAGGAAAAGGAGAAAAAGTTGAACTATAACTTTCTTACATATGTATATTACACTGCATTATTCATTTATTTACTTATTTATTCTGTAACCGGGGGTCGTACTTTATACTGAGTAACATAAACGTTTGAATTCAGATGTCTACGTTTAACTCTCAAGAGTGAAAATAATTTAAGTAAAGCTACAGAAACCCATTTATTAACAGCATCGCGAAACCTCAAAATAAATAAATAAATAAATAAAAGTGAAGCGCCAATTCTGCTGTTACACGATTCCCATCAGAGTGAAAAGTGATTGTAAGCTCCATAACAAATGCTACACATATTGATTAGTAAAATCAAACTCACGCATCGTAACTTGTAAGCATATTTTTTGAATACCTTGTGCACATTAGTCAGTAAAGAAGAAAAAAGAACACTTAAAGTGAAAGCTGAGAAAAAAAGGTGTTCGGAAGTAATAAAGTCATGTCAAGTTGATATCTAATAGAGAAAAAAGACAACTTTAATGAAGCGTGATTGCAGAACAATAGATGCCCCATATCCAGTTTCCAATTCAATTTAATTATTCTTTTCACTTTTCTCGCTTTTTTCTTCGAATGACACAGCTCGTTACAGTGTGTCCAACACCGGAAAAATGCTGTCAGATACTTTACCAAGCATAATCTTTTCTCTTTACTTTAATAGGAAATTTTCCAGAATGCAATCAACAGGAAGTAATTAATCCTGGCGAAATAGGATGACTGAAGATGCAATTTAGCATAAAATTGAGCAAGAATTGTATTCTTGAAATTATCACTGGAATATTAAATATATCATAATGAAAATCTTGAAAGAGTTTATTCCGAACATTTCCCCCCTAAAAAGTAATAATTAAAAAAAAAAAAAGAATTATACTCAAAGATAAAAAATTTAAAAGTAAATAAACATAAGTTCTAAATTGAGTTTTGTTGCCTTTATGCTCTGTTAATGTTAAGGAGGATATATCTTTCTCGTTCTTAAAAATGTGTTTTATATTCCATAGTCTAAAATGAGAAGCTGCTGATAGAGACTAACATTTTATTGTCATGCTCAAGAATGTGATTTTTTGTGCGGAAACTTTCTGGAGCTGTTTAGGTGTCATTAAGAAGCATAAAGTCCGGCAGGAATAAGGCGCTTAGCGGAGCACAAACTTTATTAGTTTTATTTTGTTGGAAATAATGGGAAGCATCATTTCAAACAGCTACATAAAAAACTTACTGTAGTACCTTGCGTTTTATTTATGAAGTCTTAGAACATAAAGTGTATTTGAAGGGACATTTGACATTCGCCATTATTGTATGCAGAAAAATGTCATTAAAACTTGATTTTCAATAATCGGTACTTTGTCAAAAATACAAAAAATAAAAAAAATATAATGCAACAAAAAGGAGATTTGAAAAAAAAAATACTATAGTTGATTTTTACAATTTGTTTGTTAGTTATTTTTAAACAATCATTTGTACAGTCACATGTATCTAACTGTAGCTCAATTATCTGCTGAAATGCGAAGAACGTCACAATTTATTTGAACGAGACAATGTTGCCAACTACACGTAACAAGCTCCAGTAAACATATCTTTGAAGTCTACATTTATTGATTGACGTGCTGCTTAGGATCCCTTATGAAGAGTTCCAATTTTGAAAGAATTCATTTTATTTTAAGGAACTAGGGGGCTCCGTCCCTTGCTCACTGACGCCCACCAACGCCCCAAGATTGCTCCGCAATCTTGTGTGATTCACGAAGATTTAAGTCGTCTTTTATAAAGAATCAGTTTAAAAAACAGTTTTAGGGTTCTTATTCGAATAAAATGAAAATACCTTTTTCTTTCCCGTAGAAAATAAAATTTAAGTAAAGAACTACACTCTTAATTCAAAAGAGTGAAAAAATAACTCTTAAAAAGAGTGAAATCTATTGCGGGTGCATTCATTCTTTCTGAGTGCTAGCTTTATCGAAAAAAGATGCTTTACGAAAAAACCAAGACTAAAACTTTTCTTTATTCGCGTGAAATTCGGAAACACTCCGTTTGATGAGCGAAATATAAAAACATTCTTTAAAAGAAGGACTCAAAAACATTTTCATTGGTTCGATTCTGTCACGTGATTTTGTTTAGGGAGAATCTTCTATACCTCCACGTTAGGCTTACCCAACGTTGGTCGCGAGTACCAAGTGGATGTCGCTATCTAAATGTCTTCATTTAATGAATTTAAACAATATTTGTTGCCGAATGAGGTTTCTGAAGGAAGTGCACAAAAACTGCATGGTAAGTGCGAAGAATTTTCTTTTTTATTAAAACTTGAAACTGTTAATATTTCTTGAACTGCTCGTATATCATTACAAATCATCCACGTGCAATGTTACGGCGAACTTTTTGTAACTTTTTCTTCCAAATGAATGAAACTTTCATCAACAATTTTTTTTCGGTCATCGAATCAAAAATAGGACATTTGAAACAGTCGTTACCATCTTTGGTGTGTGTACTGTATATATATTTTAGGCAGGTGTTACAGACCCGACCATGCGCAAATCTACAGGTCGGATACCGAATCCGCAGGATTTTTAGCGGGACTGATTCCGCGAGGTTTTGCACTGAATCCTACAAATTCTTTTCTATTCAAATGTTTTCCAGGTTTTGCCGCTCATAAAACGACTATTTTCACAAGCATCGTCTCAAGTTGAAGTTCTTCCTCGTATATCTGCAAGAAGAGCAAGAAGAACTGTGTCTCATATAACCAACAATGGATTTACCATTTAAGAACACAATAAAAATACATTATATTTTTCTGAGAATGAATTGGTATGTTTATTTGAGGTTTCAGTTTTCATAAGTTCAGCAATTGAGAAAATGCGTAAAACGTATAAGCATTTTCGAAAACCATCACTAAAATTTAAAATCCAGTAAATTACGCTTTAGAAAAATAGAGAAAGTGTATTACATATTCCAACACACACTGTAGTAGCCTCAATGCACCGTTGGAGCACTTCTGTAAGCTTTAGTAATGCACTCAAAACCTGTAAGTTACAGAAAGCGCACGCCAAAGAAGAAAGCAATGAAAAATCGGACATTATTAATATATTCGGCACGACTTTAAAAGGGGCGACAGAAACTTGTATGAAACACAGGATGACTCGCATGACCAGGCCTGGAATTACGTACAAGCTAAGCAAGCTATATCCTAGGGCCCCCGCTGTAGTGCTAAATATAGGGCTATATAAAGCTTCAAAATGCAGAATTCTATTTCTATTTTTCAAAATTTCTCCAGGGGAGAAACCACCGGTCCCCCTACAACTGCAGACATTCTATACTCCACTTAAAGGGTAGTTCTGGGTCACTCTCTTGATACCATTCCCTCTCTTAAGGCCCAAACAAAAAAAGGACATCAGGGAAAAACATAAGCACGATTTAAAAAGTAAAAATATTGCTGTATGTATCAGAGGAAAGAGTCAAACATAGTAAAGGATGTAAAAATACCTCTTACACCACCGAGAGAAACGTTGTTCAAACTGCAAAAGGGGCCCCATACCTAAAATAGCTTAGGGCCCCGTTAAGTCTGAATCCGGCCCCGCGCATGACAGTGCAGTACGTTAAGCTACTCATGTTTTTGAATTCCTCTTTGAAGTGAGAGGTAAAATTAGCGAATTTATCCGAACACTTTTACTGAGACTGCAACTTGGTGAAATGGTGAAATCGAGCAGCATTCACCCCTTTATTGCAATGAGTAAAATTTACTGATACAATGACCAACGTTAGGGAGCAACAAGGGTATTATCAATGCAAGTTAAATTGGGACAGCAAAATACATATCCATCAGACATCGCTTTTGTCCGAAATTTGCAGTTCTTGAGTAAAACACAGCATTAAAACCTTTTACCTGCCGATGTTCCCAAATGAGAACATTTTTTTGTGAATTTTTTTTAGTAACCTAATTATTTGTTTAGACTTGTCATATTTTCTGAAGTGACACATAACAGTATGAATTTATTTTAGGTGTTCTTATTTTTTTAAGTACGTTTAACCTTTATTTTGAAATTAAAGTCAAATTTACTGAATTTCTGAACTTAGAATCTGTCTAAGTTTTTCTGTCTCTGCTTTTAAAGAAAAAAATGTAAAAAATATTTTATTGGCTTTATTTAGTAGCCAGAGGACATATATTTAATTTCAACTTAACAAAATATTTCCAATTATTATTTCTTGTGAGTTATTTCCATAGGCACCGACACGTTCCCATTTGGGAACATCGGCGTTTAGAATATAGTATTTGAGGGGGATTTTCGTCAATCGCAGAATTTGAGTTGTGATTCCTCTTTATTTCAAATATTTTGTTGTGGAAGATCTGTTTTGTGTTAAATACACGTGCTCGGTTCTTTCATTCACGAACATACATTTTTTATCAATCAGCTTGACCTTCACACCCGCCTTCATGCATTCTCTCTATTATAAGTGAATCGCGTTTTCGGGGTTGGAATTCTTGTTTTCTACCCTATTCACTTTCTAAGAATTGTATGTGTTTCACATTTTTGAAATGTATCTCGTGACTGACGGGTAGGAAAAGATAAGGGCCTTTTATGAACTTTGACCAGTCTCATTTCATCATTCCATTTCATTACTCGGCTCACGTGCGTTCTGTTTCTTTTACCGAGTCTCTTACGTACCAACGATTTTGTTTTTGGATTCAGAATAATGTAGTTTTAATCTATTTAGTGTTTTTGAACTATCATCCTGTATAAACAGCCATCTAGAGATGCATCGCAAGTTTTTAACGTTAGAAGCTGCGTTAGATTATTTCCACAGCTTATCCGACAGCGAATTTGATGACGAACACGAGCATGATCCTAGTATTTTGCTACTTGATAAAGATGCGAGTCTGAGTGATGAAGAACACATAAACGATGAAGCCTTAAATGAAGTTTATCCTAAAGGTGTCTGCGGCCAGGTTGACTTGATACTCAGCGATGAAGATACAGGTTCAAATAGTTCAGATGATCAGCTTCACAATTCATGATATCAAAAGGGAAGCACAACCTCATGCTCGGCTCCAAAAGCAAAGAAGCGGAAACAAGAACCCTGTCCCAGGCGGAAAAAATATGCTAAGTTTGAAGAAAATCTTCTGGGAAGAAAACTCGAAAAAGTGACTGAAAAATTCCGCGAGCTTCAGGCAATGGATCTTCTGCAGTTATTTTTCAAAATACTTTCTCTGGATTATATGCAACATCTAGCTGATATCATATTAACTCTCAGTGAAGGTGTCAAGCAGACCTGAACCTAAATCACATCTTCCTGTTCTGAATAGAAAAACAGATAACCTTTATCTTGTCCCCTTCACTCAGAGACGTTGTACGGTTTGTCAGAAGAACGTGCGAAAACGGGCATTGAATGTGAAAAGAGACTCCGTTCATCTTGCTTCCCCCAATATCATGGACAATAAGGAAGAAAAAGTGTCATTCATAAGAGAAAAGTATAATAGTATGCAAAATAAACAAAAATATTCATATTTTTCCATCCATTTCGAAGTAATAAAGTTTCGAGATCAATCCTCCCGTTTACTTCATTAAAAACGCCGATGTTCCCAAATGGGAACATCCTGAAAACCCTATTTAGAATTTTTTTTTCGGCAAAACATGTTTAGGTTAGATATACTAGAGGTAAATTGAGACATTTAAGCAAAAAATTAAAAGTAAAAATTAAAAATTTAAATTACGACATTTAAAAGGTTAAAAAAAATTAATTTGAATTCCTTAATTTTGAATTCAAATTATGTTTTTCGCAATCACGAGTTGTGACAGGACCCTACTCATTGGTTACTACTCTACTCACTTGTTTTTAGACACGGCTCTTGTCCCTCCAAGTCTACCCTCCTGTTGAACGGATACGTGTGTATTAGTTGTGTATGTGTAGGTTTTTGTGTGTGCGTAGACCTGTGTGTATGCACGTTGGCGTGTGTGTATGTGTATGAGCCTGCGTGTGTCTAGGACATGGACGCCACCGACCAGGAGCGGCTACCAGAGGACGGAGCCGCGCCTGCAGGTGGCGGTGGTGGTTGAAAAAGGCACGGAACATCAAAGACGGTCAAATGAGAACAATAAGCAATCGTGATTGCTCAAAAAAAAAAAAAAAAAAAAAAAAAAAAATTAAAAAATTAATTTGAATTCTTAAATTTTGAATTCAAATTATGTTTTTCGTAATCACGAGTTGCGACAGGACCCTACTCATTGGTTACTACTCTACTCACTTGTTTCTAGACACGGCTCTTGTTCCTCCAAGTCTACCCTCCTGTTTTACGGAGACGTGTGTATTAGTTGTGTATGTGTAGGCTTTTGTGTGTGCGTAGACCTGCGTGTATGCACGTTGGCGTGTGTGTATGTGTGTGAGTGCGTATGTGTGTGAGCGTGCGTGTGTCTAGGGCATGGACGCCACCGACCAGGAGCGGCTACCGGAGGACGGAGCCGCGCCTGCAGGTGGCGGTGGTGGTTGAAAAAGGCACGGAACATCAAAGACGGCCAAATGAGAACAATAAGCAATCGTGATTGCTCAAAAAAAAAAAAAAAAAAAGGTGATGAAGTTACTGAGAATCTTTTTCTAAATGTCCACATTTATTTAATTCTAGTAAAACCAATTGTAGTAAAGTCACAGCACGTGTTTTCATCAAGCGCATTCTTTTTAGAGCAAAAATACTTTACCACCATATACGAGCGGCACACTTTTGTTTACCAAACAATAATTGCTAATTAGAATCAATCTAACTTTGAAGTGCTTTACAATTGCTGCACGGAAATCAAGTAATAAAAGCAGTCCTTCCTAAGAAGCATTACTTTTTCTATTTGACATAAAAATTTAATTTTCAAAAGAATAAAGTCAATCTCGTGGGATCCCGGGATCCCGCGGGATTGCCTCCTTTCAATCCTCAAATCCCGCGGGACTGAATTCGGCACGGGATTGGAAACCATAAATACAACCCTACTCCCGGACGATGACAAAAAGAACTTGATAGAACTATGCATAATTGAGACGTTAAAAAAAAATGTTTTGAAGAGCACCCTTTTCTCAGGTTACAAACTAATTTGTACCACAGTTATAGGTGCTAAGGGATTCCAGAGCATTGCAGAACAGCAGTTTTGTACGTTTGAAAAGTCGCTTTCAATTTCATAATCTCCAGTAACATATTTTGCTCTTTAGATCTGGGCTTGAATTGAGTTGAGCTTAGGACTTTTCGCTAAAAACGAAAACTTTATGTCTGCTGTTTTAATTGAAAGAAAAACTAGAGCAAGCTTTATTTGATGCAGAAACAAAACCTCTTTTGAACGTCATCGAATGTTAAGGGATGGATGTGGGAAATATTTCATCCCTTTGATAGGCAATTACGTGAAATTTTAACATAAAAAATTAATTACAAAAAACTAATTCGAAATTTAAACATAAAACCTCAGGTGCGAACCCCCGGCGCTCGAAGTAATTTTCTACTAAGTTTCAAGGCTGTAGGTACTATATAGGGTCTCTTGGGCGCGGAACCGCCGCAGACTTTCTTTCACGATTTCTTTGACGTTACTTTTTTTTAATATATAGAGATAAAGATTAGCATTCGTTGTTAATAAAAACAAAATTTATCCCACTGACAGTGTAATTAGTGAATTGTATTAAAAGTTACTTCAATAAATTTAATATAAAACACGAAAGTAACGGCATTTTTCAAATAAAACAATAGTTGGAAGCTACTCTTGTCATAACACCAAATACATTTTGCCGAAATTGAAAAACTAAGAAATGTACATTTTTTATAAAATTACACTTCATACGAAAACAATCTTGGAGAATATTTTGAACTGCCAGCTGTATTCAAGTATTTTCTCTCAAGTTAAATCTTTTGAAAAAAAAAAGGTACGCTCTATATAGACGATAAAAGAATTTTAAACTTTATTCAAACCTTTTACCTCTCTGTTGATAGCATGCATTTCAACTGAATCCCCTAAAAGATCACTGCAGAGAAAATATTTTTTGTAGTAGGATGAAGATTAAATTTGCAGTATCTCCGTTAAAACTGTTTAGAAATATGAGCTCAAAAAGAATAGGCAACATAAGATGAGCCCTTCTTTTTCATATAAAATACAGAGCATGACCAAAAGTATTGGGTGCGGGAAAAAAAAAGATTTAATTGAAGAACATACACATGTTTCTTTTTTTATTGGAAAGACAACATGTTGAAAAAAAAAGTTTTATACAACAAAATTTTACACAGTAAATAGCTTTAGCATTAACCAGTACATGCCATGACAGCATTTTTCAGGAAAATAATCGATTGCATCAATCTGCAAATGGATGTTGTACAGGAAAAAGCAACGTGCGTTTTATGGCTCCATGAAAGCAAATGTGTTGTAACCGAGTAGACGCAGTTCTTTATACCGATAAGCTGAAATGATGAATTATTCGATTCATTGAAATGCGGAAAAACACTAGGCAAGAAACTGAATTTCGGCTTGGCATTTTGCGTTCCACGAACGAAATTCAATGCTTCATATGTAACTTCATAAGATTTAAAATTGCTTATCTTCTCTGTTGCTCACTGTTTTATGTTGCCTTTTTCAATACCAAAAATGAAAAAAAAAAAAAAACCCCACCTGTTTATCCATTTATAGAAACAAGAAACGCAACGCGTAGGGTCTTATCGAAATTCGTGACTGCGAAAAACATTATTTGAGTTCAAGACCTCCAAATTCTGACGAATGCTAGGGACTGGATGATAGATGCTTTTTCTGCTTTTTTGCTTTTATTAATTCTTATTTATTTAATCATCTATTACTTTATTTATTACTTTATTTCAGCAGGAGAAAGTATTAAGAAAATGTTCGTTTACCATTTTTACTGAAAAAAAAAGAGTGACTAAGTAGCCACTATTGAAATTGCTGAACACGGCCACTGGTGAATTACGAATTTTCCCAATTTTTTGCGGTTTAATACTAATTCCATCTTTAGCTTTTTCTAAATATTTAGTTCAAGAGCATGAAATAATCACAAAGCCACGCAAGGTGTCATTTCATTTCTCATTATTTTTATGTGTGCTTGACATTCGGGGGAAAAAAACCCGATAATATTTTCGTTTCGTTTCATTGAATTTTGTTCATAAAATATCTATGAAAGATGATCTCAAATAAAACTCTTTCTCCGAAATTTCTGTTCGCGTTTATTGCTGTTATGAAAATAAGCTTTACAGAGAAAAGTATAAGCATTATAATCTTGTCTAGTTTAAAATTCTTATTTTTAAAGTGTGGGAGCAATTGTGTTTTTTGCCTGTGGCTTAAATTTTTGTTTTTTTTCTTCCATCATCGTTGATACTTGCAATGTTAAAAATAAATCTTCCTTGTTTTGGTTTGTGCGATATGATTGGTTTAAAGAGAAATCGAATGTTGTTCTGGTACGAAATGGTGATTCTTTTTTAAGCTTTTTAGGCCGTGTATAAAACATTTATGAATACAAACCTTTTCACTAACAAGAAACGTTTTTGTCTCAAAATCTTGAGCCTCAAAGCTAGGAACACAAAATAATGTCTTGCAAAAAATATATTTATGTAAGAAGTAAAGGCGTAATTTTAGTGATTTTCTTCTAGTGATATTAATGCATTCCTGTATTTTTAGTTGAATTTAGTTTTATTATTCTTTTCTTATAAATGGCTCATGCCGAAATAGTTTCCAGCGATTGTTTGACATTTTTATATACAAAGTGATGGATATAAAATTAATGTGACTGTTTTTTGCAATTAAAATCAACTAATACAATACTAATACAATAGGTAATTTCTATTCCGGTCTCATGAGTGCTAATGAGCACGAAACTACAGTCCTTGGATGGAATAACTGAGCTGGCGGTGTATTTTAAGAAAAAGTAATGCCAGATCCTTAAGAAAGTTACCCTTCAAAAGCTTAAATGAAAAAAAATAGCAGTTTTCCCTTTTTGATCATTTTTTCCAAACGCAGATTAAACTTTGGAAAAAATATGATGGGAATTTTTTTGAAATAAAACCATTTTGAGAATCATCTGATGGTTTTCCTAGAATATCGATTACAAACTTGATTTTGAAATACAGGACGAACCTACACATTGTTGATTGGGTGCCCATTAGTTGTCGTTGAGCCTACCATGAAATAAAAAGAAAAACATTCGAAGAACTAAAAAAAAGAGAGTTGTTGAAAGTCGCGTTTAATAGTATATTCAATTGAAAATAAAATTAATCAAAGATTTTGGTTTCTGATATTTAAAAATGATAAATTTTAGATATATCTGCATGGCAACACATTTAATTTTTGACTGCAGATGATAAATGTTAGGTTTGCGTGAAAACTTACCAAAAACTAATATCAAGCAAATAAAAAATGGCCACATCGTATCACAGCAATATTGAGCTCATCCACTGGAATGATAAGGAATGCCAAAGAAGTGTTAATCATGCCAATATCTGGCAACGGTATTGAATGAGAAAATTCCTTGGGTTTGGGGTCGTACGTTGCCTCGAGCGAAAAGGAAATATTGGGGCTGTTGATTTCATTAGGGAAATAAGTATCGATATTATGTAAAAATAATCTTCAATCAATCAAGCTATTTATGATGCAATAGCAAACCATCATCAGAGTTGAACCAATTTATACTGATGTGATGGAGAGAGGAATTTTCTTAATATTGTTGCGATAAGCCGACAATTTCTCTAGATTAGGTTTATGGTAGCTATATATGTATCCTTATGTTTTATAAGTAGAATTTTTACCTTTGAGCTCTCTAAATGGTATTGCAAAATGATAGAACATTAATTTTCTTTTATTGCTATTCGATGAGACATTCTTAAAAGACAAGTTGTTGTTAATCAACTCGTATAGGCTTTTGTAGATATTCAGTTACTAAAGATTTAGTAGATTTAGTAAATATTGCTCATCGTCTTACATTCGCTGGTTGACATTTTATACTGTAAAACACACGCACGTACATACACAGAGTTGTATTTGTGTGTATGTGTGTGTCCGGGGCGGGGGGGGGGGTACAGTTCCCTTAAACTAAACGCAATTTTTATATTTAATTTTGCTTAGAGGAATGTGTTTCTTCTGGGTTAGTTTTTGCTGCAAATTTAGAAAAAAAAAAAAAAAAAAACTTGCGAGTAAACAACGTATTCATTGACAAATTACAGAGAGTAAAATTACCTTTTGAAAAGTTTTCAATTTTTAGTGTTGCTGTAGAAAATGCGGATACATATTTAAAATTTCTAAAATTTTGTACCAGAGCTCAAGCATGAGGGTGAAAAATAGCATGACGGTGGTAGATTTTTACGCAATAAATTTCTTTGCTCCATCTATATTTGTTCTTTTTTATTTCATTATGGAACGTACTTTCCGAACGACCCTTGTAGATATTTGTAGAAATAGGTGTAAATGCAAATACATGATTAAAGTGCCATGAGAAAATTTTAATCCTTCAAAAGATGACATGACTATATTAAAATCGTAAACTATTACAGTGTTCCAAATTTTCAGTTCTGTTTTCCTTTTGCATTTATTTAAATAACATTACTCATTCCGTTTGTACGAAAAAATAGATAAAAAATGAGGTTGTCAATTCACATTTTGCGCTATGAAAGGAATGTAGTTTCAGGAATTCAATTTCATACTAGGGTACATTTTCACTCAAGTTTAACAAAACGGGAAGACGAACTGTTATGCACTTTAGAAATCCTGTTTCACTAAATAATTTAAGAAATCCATTTTCCAGATGGAATCTGTAGAAAGGGAAGATTATATACCTGATGTTTAACACATGTTTGAAAAATGTATTTTTACGTCTATAATGGATCCATCATTTTCAACTAAAGCGAGTGAAAATCGACCAGTCGAGAAAATCATTTCTTCAGCTGTTGAAATCCATTGAGCGAAAAGAAAAGATAGGTTCCAATTTTATATTTGAAAATAAATATTTCTGGCTTTTTCGAAAAAAAAGGTGCTTTTTTAAAACTTTATTTAAATTTAAATCGAATATGTTTTATTTAGTTTTTTTTTTTTAAGTTTACCATGTCGAGTGAGGGTTGGAAAAAATGGCCATCCTAAGGTAAATGTTTTTTTTTTTTTTTTTTTTGACCCAAAGAAGAAACTAAAACCCAATGCAAAGTTTGCAAGAACGCTGATATAGTCTTTTTCTTCCGTAAGAAATACATTTTGACTTATTATTTCTCACAATAATAATAATAATAACAAAAAAGAGAAGGGGGAGGGAAAAAGAACTTTTATCATATGACCATTTAAGGCTCATTAGTGGAACAAAATGGCCACTGTATTTACCCTATTCTCAGCATTAAGAAATGAGTGAAAAAATGCAGTTTTAAGTATTTCAACCGTTTATTAATGAAATTTAGTCAACAAAACGACGAAACATAACTTTCGAAGAGATGCATATACCCGATGAATGAGCAAAAATTTCTCAAGAAATACGAATTTAGTAATTTAATCCTTCGAATGTAATCGGAAACATTAAAAGACCTAGTGCAGTTTCGCGTAAAAAAGAACAAGTGCCCCCATCTGGTGGGGAACTGGGCATCAAAATTCTCTGCGCCATTGATATTCGTGACTTAATCTATATACACTGAAGTGACAAAATTCATGGGATAGCAATATGCAAATATACAGATGGCAGTAGCATCGCGTAGAACAGGTATAAATGCGCAGTGCTTTCGCAGAGCTTTCATTTGTGTTCAAGTTGTTCATGTGAAGAGATTTTGACGTGATTATGACCGCACGACGGGAATTAACAGATTTTGAACACGGAATGTTAGTTGGAGCTAGACGCATGGGTCATGCCATTTCGGATATCGTTAGGGAATTCAAAATTCCCAGGTCCACTGTGCCAAGAGTGTGCCGAGAGTATCGAATTTCAGGCATAACATCCCACCATAGACTTCGCAGTGGTCGACCGCGTGCACTTAACGACCAAGACCGGCGACGTCTGCGTAGAGTTGTGAATGCTAACAGACAAGCAACACTGCGTCAAATAACCGCAGAAATCAATGTGGGACGTACGAGGGACGTGTCCGGTAGGACTGTGCGGCGAAATTTGTCTTCCTTGGGCTATGCCAGCAGAAGACCGACTCGAGTGCCTTTACTGACAGCACGACATCGCTTTCAGCGACTCTCGTGGTCACGTGAGCATATCGGTTGGTCCCTAGATGAATGGAAAACCGTGGCCTGGTCCGATGAGTCACGATTTCAGTTGCTAAGAGCTGATGGTAGGGTTCGAGTGTGGCGCAGACCCCACGAAGCCATGGACCCAAATTGTCAACAAGACACTGTTCAAGCTGGTGGTGGCAGCATAATGGTGTGGGCTGTTTTTACATGGCATGGACTTGGTCCTCTGGTGCGACTGAACCAAACAGTGACTGGAAATGCTTATGTTCAGCTACTTGGAGATCACTTGCAGCCATTCGTGGACTTCATGTAACCCAACAGCGATGGGATTTTTATGGATGACAATGCACCATGTCACCGGTCCACAACTGTTCGCGATTGGTTTGAAGAACATTCTGGTCAATTCCAGCGAATGATCTGGCCACCTAGATCGCCCGACATGAATCCCATCGAGCATTTATGGGACATCATCAAAAGGTCTGTTCGTGCCCAAAATCCTGCACCATCAACACTTTCTCAATTATGGACGTCTATAGAGACAGCATGGCTCAATATTCCTGCAGAAGACTTCCAACAACTTGTTGAGTCCATGCCACGTCGAGTTGCTGCACTTCGCCGGGCGAAAGGAGGACCTACACGATATTAAGACGTATCCCATGACTTTTGTCACTTCAGTGCATATAAAAATGAATGTTTGTCTGTATGTCATCTATGAACTCAAAAACTACCCGGCAGATTTGGCTGAAACTTTCACCGTTTGTTATTTTTGGTACTGGGAATGTTTATAGACCAGTTCGAAAAAAATCCGATCGATAGTTCCTTTTTTATTCCAATTTAAGTCACAATCCATTGGATAAATACGAATAAAATTATCGGCTGCAGAAATTAATTCACGTGAAAGATCTCATTGATAAGAAGTTAGCTGTTGCCATTTTTCTTGAGTTTGAACAAATAAATTCTTTCTTTATTGTTTTATGGCTTTTCATGCAACGGGGGGATTTAAAACTTTTTCTATTTGATATTTTTAGCGATTGATTGATCTTGCAAACTGCGTGAGTACAAAATTTGAGTATAGTCACGGCTTCACTTGATACCTGGACCGATTATTATGAAAATTGCTATATATATGTATTTTTCCACGGAGAAGGTGCATAATATGCTCATTGAAGCCACTCGCCACCAGGTGGCACTGCAGCGTAGCAACTTCTGCCACCTTCAACCGATTGTCATGAAAATCAGTATAATGATGTATTTTTTTTTTGGTTGGCGTAGCAACGCGCGTTGGGTACAGCTAGTAATACATGAAAATCTGGATGCTATACCGGGGGATCGCCTTAGGTAACACATAAGCGTAAAAGCCTCTTACCTTTAAAATATGTATGTAAAAATATGAGAATTTAATTTGTTCTGAAATATTGTACTTTAATAATTCTGCCATTTGCGAAAACAATCATAGTAGCATTCAAGTGTAACTGCTTATCTTTAATTAATTCTTAATTTAGTGATTGTATCAAATGTTTTAAAGATTTTCAATCTAGAAAATTTGCTAGAGGCCATATTTCCCGTAGAAAATTGGCTAACGGCCATTTAAGTCATTCTGTATGAATGAATTTTAACAGTCGAAAGGGAAAAAAAATAAATAAAAAGGCGTTTTTGATGCGTTTTTTTTTTTTTTTTTTCGTTCATTTAGATATGACTCGGCTTGAATGCCGGCAAATTGGTATCCCAAAAAACTAAAAGTTATGCCTTAAAGATCAATTATAAACCGGATGTTTGCCTTTCCATGTCGTCGCAGGTCGAACAGTTGACAAATCACTAAACACCATGTCATTCTGGTTCTTTCTTCCCTCCTGAAATTCCTTAGAACGAAGCAGCCCAGGAATTATCTATTGCCAAAAGTTTTGGAATATATCATTGAGACCGTATTATTTTCGATATTAGACATATCATTCGATAAATCTTTGCATTAATTTTTACAATTTGAGTTTCACTGTAGCATGCCGATAGCGATTATTGGCGTAGTGCTAATCTAACAATCCTCCCACCCCCTCTTTCATCCCAAACGTAAATTAATGCGTACAAACTCAGACATCTTTTTACAAGAGTCATCTAATGAGTTAACCAAATAATATTGACTTCGAATACCTCTTGTTAGTAACAAAAAGTCACGCAAATTGCATGTGCTTCTAGCAGCATTTCATACATTTAAGTTGTTCAACTACTTTAAAAGATATCCAAATTATACTCTAAGAACATATCAAGAAAATTAAATTCAAAAAATTTCTCACTTTACAATTGTTTATGAAAATTTAACTTGAAGTACTTATAAAGAAGTGAGAAGCAAAAGGATGTAAGTGGACTGTTTAAAATTTCTTATAAAATGAGTTAAAAGTTTAGATCCTAGCTAGGTAGGCTTCCATTGACTTTTTTTTGTAAATTATGCTGTATCATGCTGTACCCAACAGAGCTACAAGTATTATCTTTTTCCCCAAGCAGAAGAGAGGTTCCCCTATTATTTGTATTGGTTCCCTCCAAAAATTTAATTTTGGCACTTGCGCCCCTTTGCTTTTCACTGCCTCATATTTTTTTTTTTTTTTTGAACAAAATTCATGCATGTTTTTATAGCCCAGTCAAAGTAAATTGCCTGAAATTATTTGAATATTTTCCAGAAAATAAAACTCATGATTACCTTGGGGAAAATTGTCAAAGGAGAGTGAAAAAGCATAGCTCATTATCATTAGAGACGAAATTTTAAATTTTGCCTCACGAAACGTCTCAAGTGTTACTGTCATTTAAGTTTAATAATGTGTGAAATTGCAGATTCATGGTTCAGAAAGTACCCCTTTTTTTTGCAGAGGAGTACATAATGTTTTTTTTTTTTGTAGAGCAGATAGTGTTCTTTACAAAACCTGATAAAATGTGGTAATATATGTTGGAATTATGTCGAGGGATAGTTAGGAGCATCATCCTGGTTTTTAGGGCTAAATTTATATTATGTTCTTTGTATGTTCAAAAATAAATATTAGCAATAATTGATAAATAAATATACAAATATAAAAATCTTTTAAAAAATTGCCCATATGTAATTTTTTTAAACACTAATGAGAAAGTTTATACAGCAATCATATTCAGCATTCTATTTTTCTTAAGACTGGTTGGTTTGATAAAGTTACCAGTCAATCGATCCAATATTAAGTATGTTTCTTGTGATACTGAATCAGCTCCGGGACTGTAAATGTTGGGGTACTCAGTGAAAATAAACACTGCAAATATATTTCAAGAAGATTAAACAGAAATCATTTCAGTGAGATGACAGCTGCCTCTAGCTCAGTTATTCCCTATCCCAGACAAGTAGATACATAACAAAGTCGAAACTGGATGGGATAACCGAGCTGCCGGTATACTGCACCTTTCCCTGGCTTAGGGACGTCAAATTTACTATTTAATACCCAAGCTTTGCCTTCAATTTACGAGTTGAGCCGCATCATGTCTGCAGACTCTCGCTAGTGAGATACATTCAGTTTATCTAACAGTTTGTTGGAACTCCTAGCTTCAATGAGATGACATCTGCTCCAGCTCGGCTATTCCCTATTTCAGACTGATGAAACCATAACAATCACGAAACTACAGTCTCTGGATGGGATAACCGGGCTGTCAGTGTATTGTATGTAGAAATCAGGTCGTTTACACCCCTTTACACATGTAAAGCTCTTCTAAAATTGGCCAAACAAAGCAGCAAGAAAATGGCTCTACAGTTAAAAAAAAAAAAGAATGCTTTCAGTACTCCTTAAATCATGCTAATCTGACTAAATTTAGAAGTCGGAAAGCTTCGAGAACTCTTTGCTTCTTTCTATATACGAGTATATTCAATGAGAAGAAAGTAAAAGTTGAATCTTCAATCTTTTAATAATAGAAGGAAATTTCAGCTGTTATGTAAATTGAGGGCACAGCCGAAAAAATATAATGCTTTTTAATTATAAAAAAAGAAGTTTGATAACTTGGATTTCTTATTTTCTCTTTTCATCTCTTTCTCACAGTGTCATCGTTTTCTTCAGGTGTTTCTTCACCTCGAAATCTTTGTTCGAGCGGTCAATAATGACAAAGAATACTCTACAAACGCAAAAACTTAGCAATGTGGTTCCTAAGCCTGCATTGCAAAATTGTCTTCTTATTGTTTTGAATTTGAACTATGTACAGTCCGACCTCCATATATCGAAGTAGAAAATTGTCGGAAAAAAATTCGATATATAGAAATTTCGATGTATAGAAACGGTCCTTTTTTATCCTAAAAGGATCCCATTAAAAATAAAGTTAATTTACGTGTACGAAACCCAATTTCAAATTGATTCGAGCATCGGATTAAATACAAGTTAGTAATTAAAAAAATAACAGAAATTATCTTTTTGCGCCTTCATACAACTTCATTCTTCTTCAATTCAACTCGATCCGCAACATTAGGGGATTTTCGTTTTGACGATGTAATCGAAAGAAAAGTAAAAAATCAATCTACTTAACTTGATTTATTTTTACTGAAGCTAAAAAGATTAGCAATGATAATCAACAGTCAAAAGGGATAACTTGAAACTGATTTTACAGTGTTACTGGTTACAACTAAGATTTGAAATAAACTTGAGGGAATTTAAGAACTCCAGAATGAAACAACGAGCTATCTGCACACCCCTCAACCCCAGATTCCTTATGAGTTTCGTAGCAACCTTTAGTGAACATAATTTTCTCCCATAACCTTCATTTTTCATGAGACAAAAACAATCTAAAGTGGAAAAAAAAAATTACGAATGTCTCGAAAAAATTTTTCTATATATAGGGATTTTTTCGATATATAGAAACAATTTTTCTTTGTAATGAACATAGAAATTTGCTGGGATTTCGATGTATAGAAAATTTCGATATGTGGAAGTTCGATATATGGAGGTTCAACTGTATTTTACTGCTTATAAGAACAGTGGAAGCTTAAACTTCTTGCGCAGAAAGAACGTATCTCTAAACCCCGCTTTTGAAACCCCTTTTAGACTTCTATTTTGCAGTTTTACAATCCTGAAATGAAGAATTTTGCATTACTTCCCCTAAAACCTCAAGCAAGCTCTTATAAACATGATTACAGGAGCACACTCCTACGAAATTTATTAGACAATCCATCAGTAAATTTAAATGCATTGACTAAACTAATTGATAACCCGAGTTTCCAGCTTAAAGGCAATTTCAGTTGTGCAATCCATTTATCTACACTCTCAGCGTTGTATGTAAATAGATTAGACGCAATAACTTGATTTTAGTAAACAACTAGATTTGTGTCCCGAAGTTTCTGATTTACTACGTTCTGGCACATTTCTGTGCCATTCTTCTCTGCATACAAGTGCAATCAAATTATGGTTTCATTGGAGTTTTAAATGGGTTATATTCTCTTGAGATATTCAATGTCAGACTTTAGTCGTTGGAGTTAAAGGCAGTGAAAGCATTTTTATTTTCCCATTGGGAAACGTCAACGCTATCTTCCGGAAAATGATTTTTTCTATTCCTTTTATCTTCTTTAAGCCCTTTGCCTAGTGTAGTACAGGGATTGGCTACTTGTCCAGTGATCTTCACGGGCATCACGTAACCTCATTCAGCTATTAGATCGTTTAATTGGGAAGTTTTCCATTTTTCAAAAGAAAAAAAAGGGGGGGGGGCGTGAGTGACTTTCCCCCCCCTTAATTTTTGACCCATTTTCTTTAATAAAAAACTTACTCTTGAAAAACATTTAGTCGTGGTTTTATTTTCGCTGCTGACGTCATAAGTAAACAAGTTGCTAGGTTTACCAGAATAAAGTTTCAGGACATTGCGAGACTTCACCCTATGAATATTTTATTTAACTAACGATTCTTGTTCCGACGCTAGAAATTCTTTGTAGTAAAAAATTAGTAAAAGCCGATATCTTGCCAAAAAAGGCAATCTCGCGCTTCGATTCAAGATGGGTTTCGTGACTTGTTATGTCACACAATGCTTACGTTCGACGAGCACGACCGGTAGCGACAGGTTGGTTAATCACGTGACAGCAATTACATCAGCGGTTACTAACCGGTTGTTCACTAACCAATGCTTCATCAAACGCTTTCGGTTGATCACCGGTTACTTGCGCAGACATGGCGCTGACGAATAACACACAGGTGAAAATTACTTATAATTGATCAAAAATGTCAGATGATGAATCCCTCAACCAATCAACCAGCTTAAGTTGCGGTTGACCGGTAGATCGCAACTTAAGCTGGTTGATTGGTTGAGGGATCCATCATCTGACATTTTTGATCAATTATAAGTAATTTTCACCTGTGTGTTATTCGTCAGCGCCATGTCTGCGCAAGTAACCGGTGATCAACCGAAAGCGTTTGATGAAGCATTGGTTAGTGAACAACCGGTTAGTAACCGCTGATGTAATTGCTGTCACGTGATTAACCAACCTGTCGCTACCGGTCGTGCTCGTCGAACGTAAGCATTGTGTGACATAACAAGTCACGAAACCCATCTTGAATCGAAGCGCGAGATTGCCTTTTTTGGCAAGATATCGGCTTTTACTAATTTTTTACTGCAAAGAATTTCTAGCGTCGGAACAAGAATCGTTAGTTAAATAAAATATTCATAGGGTGAAGTCTCGCAATGTCCTGAAACTTTATTCTGGTAAACCTAGCAACTTGTTTACTTATGACGTCAGCAGCGAAAATAAAACCACGACTAAATGTCTTTCAAGAGTAAGTTTTTTATTAAAGAAAATGGGTCAAAAATTAAGGGAGGAAAAAGTCACTCACGACCCCCCCCCCTTTTTTTTTTCTTTTGAAAAATGGAAAACTCATAGAACGACACCAGAAGCAACCAGTAGCTCTCAAGAACGCTGCGGTTAACACCGGTTACTCACCGTTCAACCGGTGAGGTTCATCGAACGCAAGCTATGAAACGCTTTGTTTTAAAAATTTAATATTTAAAAAAATAATGAAAAATTAAATGTTGGGAAAATAAAAGTATTTACTGACTCTATGCTCTTCTTTTTTTTTTTATCTAGTTCTACCAATTTCAGTGTCTAAATGTAGTACTTTTGACTGAAGAAAATACCCCAATTGCAACTAATGCATTTGCTGAAGTATTTAGAATGACAGATTCTCATTTTTTGCATACAACATATGGGTTATTCTTTGAAAAAAATACAAATTATGTCTTCTGACAATTTGAGTTTTTTTTAAATAAATTTTAAAAATTTACTCTTCATTAAATTTTGCGTTTTGTTTTATTTTTAGTTTGTAAAAATTTTAAAAATTTATAATTAGCTTCTTATGCAATATAACCTATTACAAAATCAAAATCAACTTCTACTAAATCAAAGCAATTAAAATAAATCTGGCGAAAGATTAATTTAGTTCTCATATTTTGTCGTTAATTATTTTGAAGTGCAATTGATTTTGCATGTAATTAATATTGAAAAACTATTTCATTTATATTTTTTTCTACTAATGGGTTTGCACTCGGCGAGAAAACATTCTTCTATTCCATCATACTAATTTTCTGAACTACTAACTAATTTTTTTGAAATCAAAATTTCTTCCAGCTTTAAAGATGTTCAAGAGGGACGTGTTATAAATTGATGATCATTTTTTTAAGCATTATAAATATACGAAGTTCATGCTGTTAAAAACATTGTTATAAGAAGTAGGGATGCAACGAATAGCAATTTGGCCGAATACCGAATACCAAATATTCGGCCACAGTCAAGGCCGAATATTTGGTTATTCGGCAGCCGAATAGTTAACTTGTTTTGTCTAAAAACAAAACAAAGGTTGCATTTAAAGCACATTTCTGTGCATTAAACAGCTTAAAGTACTATATCACAATGTAAAAAAAAATGTTCTGAAGCAAATTAATTATTTTTTGAAAGCATTAGCATTAATTTTAAAAATATTAAGCCCTATTCGGCCGAATAATTACGAGAAGAGGGGAAACATTTTTTGGAACACTTTCTAAAGATAAAGAGCTTTATTTCTTAGCTTTTGAAATAGCAATATCTTTCTACTAGAAACATCATTTCACTATGCTTCTCAAATAAATGGGGGGGGGGGGGGGGAGGGAGAGCTAAAGAAACTTGAATTGTTGTAAAGTTTTCCGCTATCTGATGCTCATTTCTTAATCATTAATATATTTTTTGACTTCTGATTAAAACTATTTAAGTCATTGATTAATAATATTCACCTTATCTAAAATTATTTAATTTTCTTTTAAATTGGCAATCTAAAAAACATAGGAATCTAGTCAAATAAGCTTATTTTTCTTAACCTCCCTTTCATAAGAACTTCCTATTTCAAGATTCTCCTTTTACTTTCAAAATCTGTTCTTTTGACACCCTACCAACACTTGTTCTGTATCCTTTCTCCCTTAACCCCTTTCAACTAATGGACTGATTCTATCTGATAAGAGTTATGAACAGAGCTGCCAACTTTTGAAAATCCGAAATCGTAGCAGCATTTTGCAGTGGGAGAGGGGGAGGGGGGGACGCTGCCACCGATTTAAACAGTGATGAATTTTCAACAGTATAAAGAACAAGAACAATGATACTTAACAAATTTCAAGTGTGATACAGAAAATATTAATACGGAAATTTAAAAAAGTTATATTCTTCTTGGATTTTTTTTTCTTCAGCTTTTCCGTTTTTCATTAAGATTTCCATCAAGCTGATCTAGAAATTCAATCACTGGATCAGCGTATCAGAGTCGCGATCTAAAAACCGATCCATCTTTACGCACCATGCAACTTTCGAAGAGCGATGCTTGTTGCACAGAGGCCGTCAGGACACGTGAAGAAGTTTGATTTTCTGAACTTACCGGCTTAGTTTTCATGCTGTCTTTTTTTTTTTTTTTTTTTTCATTTTCTTTTTCTTTTTTTGTGTGTGTTTTTGGAATTATAAATTAAAAAATCCAAAACTCGTAATTTTTGGACCCGCTTTCGTAGCGTCGTAGTTTAAAGCTGTAATTCGTAGAAACTATGATTTTTTTCGTAGCAGTTGACAGCTCTGGTTATAAATAGCAAGAAGCAGTAGCTCTGTGCAGATCCAGGTTTGGGTTTAATCTGGCTTCATATTCTTTTAAAACTTTACAATACTTGTTCTTTCAACACCCTCAACAGTTGTTCTATCACTACCTTAACCCTTTGAAAAGAGTGGACTAGTTCTAACTGATAAGAGTCAGTAATATTAGTTGCTCTATTCAAGTATTTTATTCTGTTCTGAGTTCAAAGAGAAAGCAAAATGGATTTTTCTATCAATAAAAGAAGCAAAGTTTGAAGTATTTTCTAACCCATACCAAATGATTGCACGAAAGCAAGATGTAAATTGTGCAAAAATATTCTGTCAAGAGGAGGAGTAGGAAAAAAAGCAACTACAAGCTCAATGATTAACCATTTGGCTAAAAAACATCCAGAAGAATATCGTGAAAAAAAATAAAAACAAAACTTGTGATGCAGTTACGGAAGTAAATACACCAGCGATACCCAGTACAAGTCAAGGTGTAAAAAGGAAGCAAGAGACATTAGATTCACTTTTTGAGAAGAAAAAAAAAATTGGGACATTAATGACAACCGATCAGTAGAACTGCATACTTCAATTGCGGAAATGATAGCATACGGCAATCAACCAGTTTTGTCGAAGATGAAGGCTTTATTGATTTATTGAAAAAAGCTCAGCCACAGTATAAAATTCCCAGCCGGGAATATTAAAAAGAGAAAGTTATTCCTTCTCTTCATCAAGATTGTGCAAAACAAAAGTCACAACATTAATATCAGATGCAGAATTCATGTCACTAACATCGGATATTTGAACTAGTTCTGTCAGCAATGAAAGTTTTATGGACTTTACTGTCCACTGGATATCAAAGGATTTCATTTATCATCACGTTGCACTGGAAGCTAAGCATTGTCCGGGAATCCATACTGGTGAAGCTATCTGTGATGTGTTCAAAACAGTGGTTGACGATTGGAATCTGAATGACAAAATTAACATAGTATTACGCGATGAAGGATCACATATCATGAAAGGAGTACAAATTTCAAATTTGAAAAGTCATTCCTGCTTTCTACACTCCTTGCATTTGACTGTATGCGATGGTTTAACATCACAAAGATCAATAAGCGAATTAATTGCTCCAGAAAAAAAGATTGTAACCCATTTCAGTCCTTCTCCCCTAGCATGCTCAAGAATAAGAAGCATTCAAGCAAATGAGTTGAAAGTACCCGAAAAAAAACTAATACAAAGCGTGCTTACTCGATGGAACAGCATATGTTACATGCTGGAAAGATTACTATAGAACAAAAAAACGCAGTTTCTCTATATGCTTCTAAATTTGGGGATATAAACAACTTAAGTTCAAATCAGTGGACAATTTTGGAAAAGGTGCTCCATCTTCTGAAACCATTTGAAGAAATAACAAAGCAAATTTCACAATCGAAATCATTCATTTCTGAAGTCATCCCGATACTTACAACATTAAAATTATATTTGGATAAATCAAGTGACTTTTCTGGAGTTGGTACAATGAAAGATACTCTTAGCCAAAGTTTAGAGAAGAGATTTTCATCAATTCAAAACAATGAACACTACTGCATTACTACGGTTTTAGATCCCATATTTAAGTTTATAATTTTCAACAAAATTCAAGCAAAAGACACTGAAGTTAAGTCAAAACTTATAGCTATTATGAAAAGTACCGGCACTAAACCAGCTGAATTACCCCAGAAAAAAATATTTCAAGTTCATTCGTTCTATCATCTCAAGCACAAAACTCTTTGTGGGCGTTTTTCAATGAAATTGCAATGCAACCACTAAGTGAAGCCCCGGAAGAAAACCTCCACTCAAAATGAAATTGACCGATATCTTTACCAGCCACTATTGCAAAAGAACCGACTGTCCCTTAAAATGTTGGGCGCAAAACACTGAAGCTTTTCCTAATCTATCTTAGCTGACCAGGAAATACCTTTCAGCACCAGGAAGCACTGTTTATAGTGAACAATTGTTCTCAGAAGCTGAAAACAATTATAAAAAAAAGAGAAATAGACTTTCCCCTAAAAATGCTCATTTTTTCCATATTTCTTTTTTCAGAGTAGTTGTGTAACATTTACGTTTATCATTTTAATTACTTCTCTAGTAGTTGTGTCCTTTCAATTATATAAGAAGAAGCCAATTTTCACTAATGGTTATTAGTGACTTTCAATAAAACTTAATGCCAAGAAGGGCAGTTTTCATTCTTTTTTTTTTGTTTAATGTGAAAAATTCCATTTTTAATTGATAGAATAGGTTAGAATTACTTGCACTCTAGATGATTTGTATTTCTCTCTGTGCCTTTCTGATTAAAATAATGATGCATTTTGAGGTTTCGTAAAGTTTGACTGTTCATTTCAATTTTATAACACTGAATATTTTAGTACAGTATTTTTTTAATTTTTATTTTCTTTTGTTCTAAAACATCTAGAGAAAACAGTTCCACTTTTGCGATCATGAATTTTGTTATTTAGCTGTGTCCTTGTTGTAGCAATTTGAAATTTAATTTCTCATATGGTGTTTCTGAATCAGTGTACTTCTCTGTTTTTGTATTGATATTTTCCCAAAATGTGTCTGCCAAAATTTCTGAAACCTTTAGTTAATTATATTTCAAAACTTGAGAAGTCTAATTTCCTTTATTTTGTAAATATCACATTCACAATTGACCATCATCACACTTATTTTTGGTCCCTTGATTTAAATTTTTGTTTTATTTTAAAAATCATGGTTTTTTGTTCCACTATAATACAATGCAAGGTTTGAAAAGCTGAAATGTTGACTTTTTAAAAATGTTCATCATTTGGTTAAACTGTTTTTAAACAATCATATCCTATTTTAACATGAAAAAGAACTTCATTATCTTTGAAAACAAAAACTTCGTGAAGATTTATTGCAGTGTATGGATTATGCATGTGCAATATTTACTGCTAATGAACAAATTGCTTAATGTTATTCAAAATGGCAATTTATTATTTACAATTTCTTTTTTTTCTTATTCATAATTTATTACTTAAAAAATAGCATTGGCACACTGTATATATATTTTTGATGTTTTAGTTGAATTAGCATATAAAAGTACGATTTTCGAAACACCAGAAGCTAGTCACGCATATTTCAAAAAAGTAACAACATTTTTGTCAACGTCTTATGATAATTTAGTAGGGCAGAATCAGTCTTTATTTTAGCCGAAAATAAGTTTAACAAAGAACTAGGAAAGACAAATTATTTGTAAATATTAGAAGTTTCTAAAATTTCAAAATAATCTATCGGAAAAACTGGTAAGAAATTTCTTTTCATATTCAAGAAAAGGGAAAAGGAGATTTGTCATAAAAAAATTTCTTCCTTCTTCAAATAAATTTCTTCTTTCAATGTTAAATTACAAAAGTTTTTTTTTTTTTTCTCTCTTTGACATAATATGTGTTTCACTCTTAATAGCCTGGAAAATAGTGTATAACTTTTCAAGCGAAATATATTTTTCAAAAAAAAGAAATAACGTTTACTTATTCTTTGAGACGATCTTGAGGTGGTACGCATTATCTTTTTAATTTTTCGAACATTTCCTTTGTCTATTGCGTATACTGAGAATAATCAAAAAATAATTAGTTTTTATTTCTTTTTTAAAAACCGGCGTTTAGAACAAAATGCTTTTAAAAAATAACTTTTTGTAATTCATAGTATTGAATTAACTTTGCACAGTTTGAGATGCTTTTTCTCTTCAGGTTTTTATTTTTATTTTTAAGTGTTCCTTTTTATTAAAAACGCGCGTATAAAGCACATTATATCTTGATAAAAAATTATAAGTAGCGTTTTCAAGGTGTGGTAGTAATTAGAACATTAAAATTCAAAAAGGCTCTTGTACGTTAATTTGAAATAAAACTTCAAAACGGTGTTTAAAAATCTAATTTCTTTTTAAGGTCGTTTAGATTTTTGTACTTTTGCATTCCAAGAAAAAATTTTTCTTCTTTTTAATATTCTTTCTTTGTATTTCTCCTTTTCATGAACTTCAACATTTCAGATGTTTAAGTATTTTACAGAATTCTATCTACTTGCTGCGAGTCATTTGTATGTATTTCTAAAATAGCAACTTTATAAATTAATAGGCAAGCCGTTTTCTTTCTGTACCGATTTCTCCTCTGTTTGTGAACCGATTTCCTTCATTCTTTTTTTTGTTCGGTAGCTATTGCCAAGTTTTAGTGTCATCAATAAAAATTTTTGAAATCGAGCGCTAATTAACGGAGATATTAGTAATAAACGCACTTTCGTCCTAAATGGCTCTTTCTACGCAAACGGTTGGTCCAATTTTTTCAAATTTCATATGGTTGGAAAGGTCTTTAAAAAACACTCCTAACGAAAAAATTGTCAGGACGCCCAAGGTCCAATAACCTAAATCCACTAGAAAAAAAAAGTTATAAGCGTTTTTTAGTTAGCGAAACTCAAAAATTTTAATTTTATCTCTTTTCCATTGTTGAAACTCATTGTTGGAAGCGTGAAACATTAAGTTTTCATTCAATTTTTAAACCGCTTTTTCTATACGAAAAATGTATTTTAGTGCTTCGAGTTTGGTATGGTTGGAAAGATAGTAAAAAATACTTCTGAAAACGTCTACTAGTGATGGGCATAATCGAGATCTTTTGATAATCGAGATCTCGGGAATCGAGTACTTCTGATAATCGAGTGATTGATAATCGAGATCTTTTTAAGTCGATCACTCGAGTGATTGATAATCCAGATCTTTTGAAATCGAGAACTCGAGCGATTGACTTCTCGAGATCTTCCGAATCGAGTACTCGACCGATTGACTTCTCGAGATCTTCCAAATTGAGTACTCGAGCGATTGACTTCTCGAGATCTTTGAAATCGAGTACTCGAGCGATTGACTTCTCGAGATCTTTTGAATCGAGTACTCGAGCGATTGACTTCTCGAGATCTTTCGAATCGAGATCTCGAGATGTTTTAAATTGAGATCTCGAGATGTTTCAAATCGAGATCTCGAGACTTTTGAATCGAGTACTCGAGTAGTTCATTTTCTGAGCTTTTACAAAATTGAGTTGACTGCTACGGGGGTGCCCACTAAAATGGGGTGGAGCATGGCGCAGCCTGTGCAGCTAAAATTTTTAGAGCCGGTTTTTTGAAAGGGTTTTTTTAATCTCATATTCGAAAGGGGGGAGGGGGCCCATGGCGCAGCCTGTGAAACCGAAATTTTTAGAAGCGGTTTTTTTAGAGTTTTTTTTTTTTTAAATCTCATTTCGGGAGGGGGGGGGGGAGAGCTTTTTCTAGACGGATGCTCCGTAACATTTGAAAGGGTGCGCCGTCGCCCTGCGAAAGGGAGGAGGTGGACTCCCTTGACTTCAGTTGAATTCCCGAGTTGTTTTGGCAGGGGTGCGCTCGAGATAGGAATGTGACATTTAGCCTACCATTTAGGAGTATAATAAGGGGTGAAGCCTCCTGGCTTTTAGAAGTTTTAGGTTAAGTAGGGGGTATTGACACCCCCCTTTTAGAAGGGGAATCAATACCACTTCTTCCGAATTCACCATGAAAAATTCTAGTTTTTGCATTTAAGTGGGTCTAGTTTTTTGTTGTTTTCCGATAAAATTAGCAGATACACCTTTTGTCCCCTTACCCTCCGGTAAAGTTCGAAATGCAAGCTTGTTTTAGGGGGTCGATTCCATAGATTTTATTCTTCATTTCGGGGTCGCAATCCTTGGGGGATGCAGGTTCGACTAGATTCCCTGTTAGCTTGTCAGAAACTAGGAGCTCGGCATTTGGGCGACTGAGTGATTTATTCGAACGGTTATGCATTTAAACTAATGATTTTCAGTTATCACGTGATTATTTCGAATGGTTTCGGACTCTCAAACACGAAGTTAATAATGTAAACAAGTAGGGGAATAGTTGCTATGCGCAAAAGTACTCATTCTTTCCTAGTTTATAGCTTTGCTTTTTTTTTTTTTTTTTTTGATGTTCTTGTTGAGAGTAGTTGAGTATATTTATCTGATTAATACATGAGGAGGGAGGGTAAAATATTTCTGATTGCGTTTTCCAGAGGATTGGGATTCCCGACGCATTGAAAAGTGTACAAGTGTGGCTTGAAGTGCATTGAAGTTCATGATTATTTTTTTTCTTTCTTGATCCGCTCTTTTTTATCTTCTTTTTCATTCGTCGACTTTATATTAGGAATATGCAATAACAGTAAAAGTGTTGGGAGTGAAGTTGAAATGTTTCTGAGTGCATTAAAAAGAAATATTGAAGTTTGTCGTGTGGGATTAATTTTAGCTTCCACTCTTCGGCCCAATTTCTAAATAAAAATTACATTTTATACAGATTGTTTTTTTTTTTTTTGAAATTCCATACGCAAGATATTTGTGACTTCTTGTGTGCGTAGCATTTATTTTCGCGTGGGTAGTTAAATTTAAGTATTTTGCTTGTTTTAATCGCTTCTGTTTATGTCATATTCCTTATAGTTTCGTAAATGTTGATTAGTATATTATTTACTCAACTTAAAAATTTTCAGTCAATTAATGTGCTGATTTCATGGTTTTTTTTTTTTTTTTTTTTTGTAAAGTTGAGGCAAAACTGCTGAAAATGGTTAGGCTGGCAACGGTCCATTTCGGAACTTAAGGTTCCGTGGCTACGTTTTATTTTCCGTGCGCTGGTCCTCAAATAGGTTAAAATTGATTGTCAAGTTTCTCTGAAAAACAAATTACGTATTCGGTTTTCAAATCATCCGAGATGCTCGATAACCGAGCATTCCACAACAAACAATGTATTATACAAGAGAGCGCGGGGGGGGAGGGGGGGGGTAAATGGCGCAGACTGCGCCATTGAAGTTTTGAAGATGAGAGGATAACTTAAGCGGGCTTTAATTTATTTTCGGGGGTTTAACGTCGCATTTGAGGGATGAGTGTCATCGTCATGGGGGGGGGGGGGCACCACTGAATTAAAAAAAACCTTGCGTTTAAACATTTCATAAACGCTTTAACATGGCTGTCACAGCGTTAACAATCGCTTTAAAACGTTTACTCAACGAAGTATGCTCTCTGAGTAACCCCATTAGAAAAAAAGCAGAAGCAAATATTTGATTCAATAACTTTATAGAATGACAGGGGTGACACATTTGAGAAGCAATTATTTGATTCTAAAACCTTATAGAATGACAGGGGGTGTCTGTCCGTCCCCTGTGCGAGCTTTTTATGACAATCCCCCTCCCCCAAAGAAACGATAATCCGAAAAAGGGCTAAGACTACATTAAATTTTCAATTACATGGTTTGTACCATACCGGTCAAAGGCGCCCATATGCAAAATTTTAAGGGGGGGGGGGGCTCAGATATTTTCTCCATGGTTTAATAGGGATATTTTCCCCATAGAAACCGATTTCAGTACAGATTAGAGTAATTAAAATTTGACATTTTTAATAACTTATTGATTAATTGCTGGAGAAGAAATGATTTTTACATTTTTGCAAAAAAAAAAAAAAAAAAAAAGTACTAAAAGTAAGGATGTCCTAATTTCAAAGAAGGGGGAAGGGGCTTGAGCCCCCACTTGCCCCCCCCCCCCTATATGGAAGCCCTTGATACCGGTTTAATATATTTTTAAGTTTAACAACTCTCAAGTTTAAATCTGCTAGTGTCGCCCAACGACTTGCTCATATTATCATTATCCCTCACTTTTTAATAAAAATTGTACATACGTACGTATTTAATCTTAATAACTGTCAAGTTCAAAACAGTATGGAAAGCGTTTTTCTCTCCTTTGCTTCAAGATTTCACCACCGGATCACACCAGGGGCGGATACAGAAAACCATTTGAAGGGGGGTGGGGGTCATGCTGAAGAAAGCCCTCCCCATGAACGAAATTCCCGTTTTAAGTACGAAAAAATTCTGAAACTTTTTTGGGGGTAAATAAAAAGCCCCAAATCGGTCAGGAATAAGGCACGTAATTGGGGATAAACGTTGCAAATTAATTTCATAAGCAATAAAACAAAGTAGTAGTTCAAATATTTTCTTTGAAAAATAATTGATGTATTGAAAAGATAAGATACTGTCATCGTTTGCATTTTATGCATAAATTATTTGAACACAATGTGTACGGATACTATTCTCGAAAGTTCAGGGGGGCGGGTCATGACCCCCACGACCCTCCATTGTATCCGCCACTCACACAACACATGCCCCTCCATAAATCTGCTCATATGATAATTAACAATTTTCGTTCTAAAAATATCGTTCGATTATTAAGGAATCTCTCAATTATCGAAAATTCGAAGTCAAACATGCAACTATTACCCCATTCGAATAAAGCAAGAGAAAAGCAATCATTCGATTTTAAAAATCATTCCAAATCTATCCATTTCAAGAGCAAATAGCACCACCTATGAAGCTCTTCTCCCAAGTGCAATACCCCCAAAAGAGACAAAATCCCCTAAAAAATTACAATCCCGCAGTTTACGTCAAAACTCCCCCCCCCCCCTCCCCTCTTATTTGCACCCATAGGAATGAATTACACAAGAAGTTGACCACTTGTTTTATTAAGAAATAACTAAGTACCTTTGTGCCGAGAAGTAACATGAAATAACAAACGTTTTGTATCCCAAATATACAGAGTACTGCAGAAACGTGTTCTGGAGTTTTAAGGTACCCTTTTTTTCAACAAAATAGTAAGCTTTTACATATAAAGGGCCATTCCTTTGTTACATATGGATGATTTTGGCCATTTTTGACCCTTTCCCCCCACCCATGTAAGGGTACATAAGGTTTTTCAAACCCCTCCCCCTATTCTTACGTAAGGTTCCATTTCGTTTTTAGAAATAATGAAATATCTAATCTAATATTACTGGAATCGAAATTTAATTCACTATTATTAAATTAAACCTTTTTGCGTGAAGAAATATTTACTAAAAAGTTGGAATCTAGACTGAATGTGTTTTCGACATTTTTTTGTATATGATGCGATAGTAGTTTAAAATAAAACATGCCACACATAGTGCAATTCTTTTATTATGTTTTACATAATTAATTCTTCGTAAAAACAAATAAAAAAGTCATCCTAATACGTTTTTATTTTCCAGATGCAAATGAAACATCGGCTTGGAAAATACTGCTTAAGAATGCGTTTGAACCCCTCTCCCCCCCCCCCCCCCCCCAAAGTATGGCAGACATTTTTCCACCCCCCACGGGACCCTTACGTAATTAATGAATGGTCCGTAAAGACATCCAGTAATGTCCTTACATCCACAATCTCACTATTTTGCGTTGAAAAAAGGGTTCATTGAAACCCCGAAACACGTGTCTGCAGTGATCTGTATATTTGGGCTCCAAAACGTTTGTTATTGCCTATTACACTTGTATCATTACCCAATCGTATAGTCGAATGTGAACGTAAGGGGGATGACGTCCCCCTCAGGTTTTCAACTTAAGTATTCCCCCTTTTTACCTGAATTTTAATGCCTCTCAAGTTAGAACCTTAAATAAGCGCCTCCAACCTTTACTTCCACCACCGGGAGACACAACACATGTCTTCCACAGACCCGTTCATGTCTTTATTCATTAACACCTTTCGCTCATAACATATCATTAGACTACCAAGCATCCCCAAAGAATCATTTGATAATCAAGCATTCAACAGCATACATTCGATTATAACACTATTCGAATGAAACATTCGAAAGGCAATTATTTGATTGTAATACCATTTAGATCGCAAGGGGATCTATTCCTCAAGTGTGCTGGCACACTTTTTAAAATTAGGGATCCTCTCTCCCCCCTCAAGAAGACACTCCCTAAAAAAGTCTAACGTCCATTAGGAATTTCAATGGCTCAGTCTGCGCAATGACCCACCTCCCCTGTGGGTTCCTCAGCGCAGCCCGTCTTTCTGGGAGAAGGGTTAAAATGTTTCAATGCAATTTTTTTCGGAAGACAGAAATGGTCATTCATAAGTAAAATCATTAACTTTTCAAAGCCAGCCCTTTGACCGCCTAAATGACGGATCCGCCCCTGCAACTAAAACACTTCAGAAGCAAGGGTGCTCACCCGCCCTGAGGTCAAGCCCCCCCCCCCTCAATATCGCACAGACCTTCCCCCAACAAATGAAAAAAATACCCCTTAAAACACCCCCCTAAAAATGTCAATAGTCACAGTCTGCGCCATGACCCCCCCCCCCCCCTCCATAGGTGGGCACCCTTGTCAGAAGTCAACTATATTGAGAGGTTCATTCGATTATCAAATCGTTCGAAGAATAACACTGCTCGAGTGATTGACATCTCGAGAACTCAAGATCTCGAAAACTCAATATATCGAGAACTCAACATCTCGAGAACTCAACATCTCGAGAACTCAACATCTCGAGAAGTTCAAAGCGAGAACTCAAGCAGTTGATCGCTCGAGAACTCGGAAAGTGGCAATCGAGAACTCGAGCAGTTGATCGCTCGAGTTCTCAGAAAGTGATAATCGAGAACTCGAGAAGTTCATCGCTCGAGAACTCGAAAAGTGATAATCGAGTATTCGAGAAGTTCATCGCTCGAGAACTCGAGAAGTGATAATCGAGAACTCGAGATACGATAATCGAGAACTCGTGGTAATCGAGTTCTCGAATGATCTTGAATAATCGAGTGATTCGATTATGAGAACTCGATTATGCCCATCACTAACGTCTACCCCCCGATTACGGCTCAAAAACTAAAACTACGATGAATAGAAAAAGAGCTAGAAGCAATTATAAGTTAGCGAAAATTCATTTTTATTTGATTTTTTGCGCGACTTAGCGAGAAGAAATTGCTGGATAATATTACGTGTTGCCTTTTCTCGCTTGAGCATAAAGAAATTAAATTATTGCATTTGTCTTTATTATTGAGGCTTTTTGAGTAACTACGAGCAATTAAAATATTTTCATTTTGATTATGTTTTCACGATTTTAATATTAAAGTAAATCATTTTCCGGAGCGAGGGAGGCCTTTTAGTTTCAATAAAATCACCTTCATAAAAAAAAAATATTAAAAAACACACACAGCTCCCAATAATACCTGCATTTGCTATCACCACAAACAGATGTCAAGGTGAAACTTTCGATAAAATTGGCGTATTATTACGGCGTCCAGTGCTTTCGAATGGACAGTTATATTTTGCAGCGGGTAGAGTTCGTTCATTTGAATGTTGGAAATTTTGTATTACTAACGGCAAAGGTCATGCCTACTTTCACAAAGAATATTTTTTTGTGCAGAAGTTTTACGTATTAAATGAGTTTTGCGAGATCATTTCATTCAGGAAGACTTCCATAATTGTGAAATTGGCGAACTTAATCCATTGGTGTCAAATTTTTGGCACCAATGCCAGCGCGAGAAATATTTTTCTTTTGAATTCGTGAAAAAAGAGGAGAAAAATGTCTATTTGCAAGGAGCTGACTGCGAATAAAGTCCCTCTTTAAGGTGGGGTTTGTTAAATTGTAACCATTCGTAACAAGGGGAGGAAACATAGACATGGAAACCGGTTCGCCCCGCGCTCTCTCTCTTAACTAGATGAATCATCGAAAAGTGATTCCTTTTCAACCAACGATCGTCCGCCATTTGAAGGGCAAGAACTTTCCACTGCGCATCACATAAGCTTACTATCGGTTTGTTTTCCGCAATTTTCCGGGATTTTTCTGTTTTAAAATAGTACTTTCAGTGAAAGATTTTTTTTTTTTTTTAATTTGAAAAAAAAATAAAAAATTCTCAATCATTTTCCTGTTCGAAATTAACTACTTGAGGTAATTTCAAAACAGAAAATAGATTTCGCATCTTCTTAATTTGTAACTCATTCGTCATTCGGAATTATGCGAAACATTAAAAGTATACTTTTGTCTTTAACGAAAAATTTATTTTTGGGTAACGGATAAGTCAGTTTTAATCACTACGAGGATTTTTATGGCTGCATCTCGTATCTTGTGTGAATTCTCGCATGTTTTCAAATAAAGGGATTTTTAATTAACTGAAGGCGCTTTGAGAAAATTGGCATTGAATATAGTAAAAAAATTCATTTTCGGTCATTTTTAAACGGAGTTTGTGGCCGTCACCCTCGTAGTGACACCGATTTGACAGCTGTAATAGTATGTAAGAAGACCATATAATAGTATAGAGTTTAAAAATCCAAGTCATTGTAGGGGCGCTTTAAGCAATAAGAACTTTAAAATCTGCAAATTTGAAAAACACGCAAAAATGTGCCACGCCCCCTAAATTTAAAAATTCAATTTCCCAAAAACGGTAAGGCAGACAAAGTTCATATTTTGCACAAACTTTACATTCATGATAAGGAACAACATTTGCAAAAATAAAGAAAATTAAAACTGTCAACAATCACAACCTGCCTGATCCTTACAGACAATGGCTCTTAAATGCTGAACACGAAGTCGGCATAATTGAGTTTCATCCTCCTGAAAAACGCTGAGAAACGAAGCAAATGCTGGTCAACCACCAATATATTTGCCCCCACAATGGCGGCTGAATCTACTCCTAGGGAGAATCATTTCCCCCCCCCTAGGCTGATCCATCTAGTTAAGTGAGAGAGCGAACCGGTTCCCATGTCTATGGGAGGAAATAAATGAACAAGAGAGACATACAATATGGAGAATGTGACATCAAGCCTTTTTTGATAAGAACGTTTATGAAAAACAGTGTGACATGTAGCAAAGGGAAGAGGGTGGTATGGTGAAGTGTGATACTTTGTGACAAAGGGGAGAGAGATCAAAAATTTTGAAAAGTGCATTCACCAGCTATCCCCTAAAGAGTAAACAAATTAGAAAGATGTTTTTGAGCAATCACTATTGCTTATTGTTCTCATTCGACTGTTTTGAATTCCTATCATTTTATTTTTCCACCAGCATCCTCTGCCAGCACCACCGTCGCGTCGACCGGTCTCACGATGCTGCTCCTCTTGCGAAAACCGTCTCCAGGTTGCGTCCATATCCTACGCACACACACGCATACACACACACTAATGCCTGCGCACAGACACAAACACACACTCCTGTACACACACACACACACATACACACACTCATGCGTGCACACAGACACAATCACATATGCCTACATACATACACATACACACGAACGCCTACACACACAGCACTGCATACACAACACGCACACACATGCATACATACACACACACGTGCACCCACACACATGCGCCTACCCAAACACACACGCGCATTCATACACACATACGCTCGTGGTTGCGAAAAACATAATTTGAATTCAAGATGCCAAAAATTTATTTATTATTATTTTTTTAAATAAAATTGCACTGTTATTGAGACGTCCGGTATTTTTGAACGGACAATTTTTAATGTAGCAAGTAGGATTCGTTCATTTGATTTTGAAATTTTATATTTCTAATGGCAGAGGTCAAATGTGACTTACTCAGTAATATTAAACTTTTTAAAAGAAATGTGTTCATGCAGAAGTTTTACGTATAATCTGAATTTTGCAGCATCATTTCATTCGGGAAGATTTCGACAATTGGGAAATTGGCGCTCTTCATCTATTGGCGTCAAATGTTTGGCTCCAATTGTAGCGAGAGAAACATTTTTTCTTTGCTTACATGAACAAAGAGTAGGAAAATATATACTGCATACGGGCTTTTCAGAAATGAAGCCCCTCTTAAAGATGGGGTTCACGAAATAGTAACAGTTTGTGACAAGGGAGAGCAAAGAAATGTCGAGAAGGATATACAATGGGGAGAATGTGACAATAAGCCTTTTTTCAATAGGAACATTTATGAAAAACAGCTTGACATGTGACAAAAGGAAGAGGGGGTATGGTGAAGTGCGAAACTCAGTGACAAAGTGGGAGAGGATCGAAAATGTCGGAAAGTGTGACATCAGTTATGCCCCACCCTTAACCATAAACAAATCACAAAGACGACCTTTTTTAAAAATTGTGGTTAAAAACAGTTGTATGTTGCCACGAGTAGAGTTCGTTCATTTGTTACTTGGAAATTTATATTTCTAATGACGAAGAAAGCAACTTACCCAATAATAGTAGACGTTTTGTATGTAATATTGTTCACACAGAAGTTTTACGTATAAACAGAGTTTTGATGCTTCATTTCATACGGGAAGATTTCGAAAATTGGATAATTGGTGATTTTTTATCTATTGGCGTGAAATTTTTTGTTTCCAATGTCAGAGCGAAAAATGTTTTTCTTTTGCATACGTAAACAAAGAGTAGGGAAATATCTATTTGCATAGAGTTAACACAAAGCAACATGGTATCCAAAATAAAATTATTCAAGCCCAAGAATTTGACGATCACACCAATTTTTCAATAGGGTTGTTTCTTTCAGTCAAAAGTACTACTTTTAGTCACTGAAATTGATGGAATAAGCAAAAAATAAATAAATAAAGTGGAGCCAGAAAAAACATTTGTTTTCCCAACAGTTATTTTTTATTAAGTTTATTAAATGTCGGATTTTGGAAATAAGGCGTAGTCTTTATGACGTTACAAGTGATGTGCTTTGGCACTCTACTCCATTGCCGCGCTAAATGCTTACGCTTTGCTGTGAACCGCGTTTCCAAGTTATGATAATTTGTGATGTGCGCTAATGGCATAAGTGAATGGCATTTCATCGCTTTTGATGCCAGGCGTAGTAGCGTAAAAAATGAATTTCAATGTTCACCGATTAAAATAAGTGTTAAAAAATATTAATATTTATCAAATTATTTAAAAAAAGGTTAAAACCTATGTTTTAACCATGCTCTTTTAGAAAAAAATACTTTTAAAATTTTTGAAAAGACCCCATTACCGAAATATCCTCTTTCATCCATTTATTTTGAGATTAACAGACAAAAAGCAAAATTGGAATAAATAATTACTGTTTGGTATGTGTGTACATATAAAAACTATGTTTCCAGATGTGCAGTAAACATGAGTAAGAGTAGAAAAAAAGTATTGCAAATAGTTAAATTCATAAAAGTTTTCTCAAATATTCATTTATGAATATGGTCGAAGTTCGACCACTGGGCGAACACTAGTTATTACAATTTCTTAATGCATTATTTTACGTGAGCATCAAAATGTTATGCTGTAGCGTGTACTAATGATGTAAAGTGCGCGATATTTTTTTAACGTCATTCTGCTCATAATGTAATTTATGTAGTTGCATACAGGGAAGAAAGGGCAAAATGTAGACAATTTCTAAAATTTTTGCACAAAAGCGTGCTAATTATTATTTTAAATGTATCAAGTACTTTTTCACAAGAATTTGTAACTTTGGCTTTCCTTTGGTTGATACATTAAAATAATTGTAATACATGAGCTTAATAATTTGTTTTATTAAAGTCGTTTTTGTCCGCACTGGTCCTGTAACTTAGTCTAGTCAGGACAAACTAAAGTACTGATTTAGGCAATGTATTAGAACTTTTAAAAATGTAACACAATAAAAGGAATTTTAAAGTAAATAAGGTATGTCTTAATAAATATTTAGCTAGTTTTCAAAAATTGCACAATAAAGTGTTTATTGGTGTTGCAAATTTTCAAATTAATTCAGGGATTTTCAACTAAAATATAGTAATTTAAAATGTTTTCTACCATAACTTCAGTCTTATCAAGTGGATTTCTTAAGTTCCAACAACTTTATCTCTTTTTTCCCTACTCAAAAGCTTAGCTTTGTTCATATCATATGTTTTCTACCATGGAACTGAGAAGGTAAACCGTGGCATCTACAAATTTTCATTTTCTCTTTTTGTATTTTTGTCATAGATTTTACTTCACTGATTATGCTTCACTGTAAAAGCTTGCATGTTTGATTTCCGCTGAAATTAAGCACAAAAAGAACGTCCATTACCAACATTTTACAACTGTTTTGGGGGAATTAAAAACGTGCTTGTTCAAATATTTCAAAAAATTATTTTTGTGGATACTGCCGTGTACCTTCCCATGGCAGTTTTGTAATTCCTCCTTAATATCGATTTCGGAGAATAACACCTAAACGATGTTTTTTCCTCAGCTTCTACAGTCGAACCTCACTGAAACAAACTCAAAGGACTTTTAAAATGAATTCGTCTTAGCCATAGTGTTTGTCTTATCGGAAGAACAATAAAAAACAAACAACAGAACAGGGACCACAAATGTAGTTTTTCTGAGCCGTGGTACTTCTTAAGCGTGTTCGACTTAATGAGGTTCAACTATTTACTGCTTAATTTTGCCAAAAAAATTTTTTTTCACAGAGTTTAAGAAAAAGATGAATAGTTTGATGAATCAACCTATCGAGTCAAAAGAGTTCTTTACTTTTGTAATTTTATTTAAAGAAAATTCACGAAAGCAGATGCTGTTCCATTTCAGATTTATATCCTCTTTCAAAGAACTTCCGTTTCTTTTCTTGATATTTATGGGACGCAGAATCGTTTCTAAGATTGCGGATAAATCAATATTAACGCGAAACTTTGTGAAAGCTATATTTCACTTGTAGAATGACTTTTGGGCAAATGAAAAGTGCGAAGTTTTTGCTCTAAGCTTTGCTTATTCTCAAAATAAAATTGCAGTAATTCAGGGTGACAAATGCGGGGTGATCAAGAAGTCACGCAGCTCGTTGTAAAATATTTTATTTTTTAAATATTATTAATTTTCAATGAAATTATTTTGGCTGTTTGGCAATACATCTTAGGAAATGACGCGCCATTTTTGCTTCCATTTTTCACGACCACTGACACTTTCGGTAGCTTTTAGTTGCAGTAAGGTCACGGTGGCTTTTCCTACGGATCAGTAAATGTTTCCGAAAGCAAAAGCTTTTCATGATAGATTATATGGCTTTTCGGTGGATTAAACTCGTGTGTTCTGATAAGAAACATAGTTTTTAAGATGAAAACGATCTTTATTAGTAAACAACCCAGAATCAATTTTTTCAATGCCATTTCCATTTTAATATATTACCCCAGTCATCGACAATAGCTTAATCTTTTAATTTGACCATCAGGAACTTTCAGTTTTTGAATGAGAGTAACACTATGAGAGTGAAACTCCAATTTCTTCAAAACTTTGTTCGCAGTACCATGTAATAAACCCTCCTGTGAAGCAAAATTTTGGACTCTTTGAAGACATGAATGTTCATGAATGTTCACATGTTCATCATTTTTCTCATATCGTGCTGGCCCAGTCGAGGTCCCCTCCACTTTTTCTCCGGTCTTTAACATTTTCAGTTTCCTATATAGACTAATAATAAGAGTTATTATTAGTCTAATGGTTTTTTATATGCAGGATATCAGTCAAAAGAGTGTTGCCTTGTTAGATGCAGAAACTTTCAAAAGCTTATTATTGAAACCTTCAACAACGGCTTCAACGAATGAGGGGATAAATATTGAACAATAATAAATATTGGTTGACCCTGGGAGAAAAAGTATAGATGTAATATTAACTAGATACACAACAAGATATCGGTTCCGTAGGCGACCATGCACAACTAATAAACGGGCAAGCGTCCGAAAAGAGCATGCGCAAACAATTTTTGCCGTAGCCTACGAGGATGCGAACAGTGTTGCATCCACTTTAGATCAGTGACTGTATCCTCGCAGGATAAGCTTTTTCCCGTTTATTTTAAGATTCATAAGTTGAATGGTATCCAGTAATTACCGCTACAGAGTTGAGTATCTAGTTATTCTAGATCAATGGAAAGAGGATATAAATGTATTGCGTAAAATATTCAGTGCATATATTATTAAATTTTTATACTGTTTCGCATAATCTTGCTTCTTTCCCCGAAACTGCTTGATTTATTTCGAGGTTACACACTTATTGCTTTAGCAAAGCCAGCTGTTTCATAATACAAAAAATAAATAAATAAATAAATAAATAAATAAATAAATAAAAATTAAATAAATAAATAAAAGTTTAAAAAAAAAATGCTAGAAAACTCAATGCACAAGTAAACCTGTTTTTTTCTTCACAAAGTTAAGGTTTTGGACCTAAACAAGGCATGAAAGCTCAGTTGTTCGCAAAAGTTTTGACCACACACACAAAAATAAACATTTTAATATCTGTCTCTGAAAATTGATATAAACAACACATTTTCCCATGAGTAAATGTACGTATTTTCTCGTATAACGACGTCAAAACTCACTGGCGAATTGTACTTCCTAGTATGAAGCAAAGGAATTCACAAAAAATTTTTACTCAAATTTTGATAAAATTTCCATTTAACTCTCCCCCGAATGATTGCTGACTAATGTTTTCCGCCCGTCCGTTCGTTAATATGCATTCATGAACGTATAGAGAATCAAAATATCAATTTTGACCACCCAGATGCCGATTAGCACGAGTTTTTTCGCCCCGTCTACATGAGTGTTCGTATATACGTATCTCGTATAGCTCAAAAACGGTTTTCCGTAGAAGGTTTTAATTTTGCATGTATTGTTCGATTAGTGTGCACTTTTCATTTTAGTTGCAATCGGGTACTCCAAAAGGATTCTTTACTCTCTTTATGTGGCAAATCAGTGTTGATGCGACTGATACCCCCCCCCCCCAAAAAAAAAAATGCAATCCAGCGTCAGTTTGACAATATTTCGCAATATCGCAATATTCTCGTAGACACAACGTTGCAATTGTTAATACTTGTAATATGAATCATTGAAATAATTAATCTCTGAATACTGTCAAACTGGCGTCAGTTTGACAATATTTCCTGTTATTCTCGAAAAATCAGCGCTAAAATTGCCAATATTTGAAATAGGAATCTCTGTAAAATAATCTTTTCCATTTTTCTTAAAAACTAATTTCTTGTATATTATGTGCATTTATTAATACATACTGAGTTTGTGTTTTCGAACTCAGATTTTTTTTTTTTGTTTCAGTTCACTTGTCTTTTGAGTTCTTCAAATATTATAAGCATTAGCCTTTTTTTCTATTTAGTTATTTGATAAGCATAAACTGCGTCGTTTAAAAATTCAACAGAAGTTCGTTCAATAGAATTTAAATACACTTTTTGGTTTTCTCTTGCAATTTCCAATAGGCACTACATTACAATGTTTTAAGGAGATTCACAAGAAAAAACACAACTTCCAAACTATTGATCATTTTACGGCAGAAAAACATATTGTTTCTTTGATTTAATGACGCTATTTACCAGAAAAGAAAACGCTTTCCTTATATTCTTCCTTGATTAATTGCAGAAAGATAAGTAGGACCGCCAACGAAGCCCCACGACAAAAAAACGTCTTGGAAGGATAAATATTACCGAAGAAGAATCTGATAGCTCTACTTCTTCATGAGCCTTCTTTTTTACTAATAAAAGAAACGTCGAGATAAGTAAATAGCTAGATTGTTAGATTTTGTCTTCGACGAAACAGAAGTGTATTTTTCAAATGGTTGGTTGATTTCGAGCGATAAGGTAATGCTTTAAAGAGACTGTAATAACTTCAAGTGATTAGCAATGTATTTGAAAATATATTTTAGAGCTGGAGAGTTTTTACATGCAGAGGAATGTTTCCTTCTTCAAGCAAGCATTTAATGCTTATTACCCTATTTCTGATGAATTTTCTTTCTTATAGGTTTAAATAAAGCAATTTTTCCAGAAGCTAATGATTAGTTAAATCTTCTGCTGTAATGTTCTGCTTAGTGGTTAAATTCCTAAAAATATCACTTTACAATAAGGCAGGAACTACAGGGTGCTTCAAAACTCTTGTGAAATTCTTTAGGGGCCGATATAAGAGTCTATTTGCGCAGGCCCTGTATTTCGATGAGGTCACATGACAAGCCTGGTTATAGTGCCCAGATTCTAGTCTAGAAGAGATAGAGCGGCAGCGAAAATTACCTTATAGCAGGGACTATTTCTCTGTCGGCGTTTTCCATGAAATGCCTTGATGTTTGGCCAACATGAGTTACACGCTACAGTGCATAGTTTCCTGTTTCTTTGCGAAAATTTCATTGATTTATGCCTAAATCTCGCAGAATTGCTTATATTTTGGCAATAACAGTACAACAAGTTTTTCAAAAATTTTATTGACAAGCAGGGCAGCACAAGATAGATTTACGGCACAAAGAGAGGAAATTATACCCAGGGCACCGATGAGAATAGAACCCACGATCTCCGGCTTAGAAGGCCCCCCTCCCCTCCCCCCAAAAAAAGCTTCTACACTGCAAAAAAAAATGTTGTTTTTATAGTAATATTTTTTCCCCCTACAGTTTGATACTGCACTGCAAAATAAGAGAGAAAAAATGTAAAACTGTTTTAAATTTCGCAAAACGATGCGCAAAAGGTGTTTCTTTTCATACGGGAAGAGAAACTAATGAATTCAAGGTATCGACAGCCATGTTTGTTGATATTTCGGGTGTGCTGAGGCAGGACTGCTCAGCTGTAATCCAAGCTAAATGTAAGTGCTAGTTATATAATTCATTCCCTTTTCCTCAAAATGTAGTTTTCTTTATCATCAAGAATGTATGTAAAATAACAGTGTTTATTTTGAAATCGTGAGTCATATCCCAATACTCGTTGATGATGGCTTTGCAATTTCGTTTAGTTGCTAAGTTGTAGCGATTGCATTATAGCAAAAATCCAAGTGGTTGTTGTGATTCTGAATATTTTTTACTGCACGTATGATAGTTTTTAAACATTTTCTGAAACTCAAATTTGATTTAAAAGAAATCAATTCCTTTCTTGATTGTATTTAAAGTTATTAGAACATTAGACTTTGTTTTTCGATTAAATTTTGTATTTTATAGGATGTTAGCACTTAAAAAAATTTAAATTCTTATGTTTTCTAATAAATTTTTGGCGTATCGCGATTGACTTCTTTTTTCTGTTTTTTTTTTCTTTCTTATGCTCAGTTTTAAATTCTCTAACAGTTTGCATTTAACCATTTTATTGATAAACTTTACTTTATAGCCTCAGTAACTTTTATATCCTGTACATAATTCGATGAATAAAATGTAAATAAATAAAATAACAACGTAACCGAGAGACATGCAAACAGTATCAAGTTTACTGATATGTTTTGTATTGAAAAATTTGCCACTCTGGAAATACAATACTCTGATGTCTGAACGGCTAAACATTCTCTGAAATTTGGAGCCAGCTTTCATACTTATCGATCAAAACTAAAATAATAATAATTAAAAAAATCATTAATGAAGCACTCAAAAAAAAAAAAAAAAAAAAAACTAATAAAAAAATAAGCACCTTAAGATACAAACACGAAACCCTTGTGCTTTAAAAGTTTTATATTTGCGTCAGCAGGAAATTAAAGTTTTACTTTAACAAAAATGCACTAGTACCATTGAAACTTGTGAACATAAAAATAGTTTTAGAAACTATATTCAAAGGCACTCGATAAGAAGTCACGGGAAGTCTCTATGACCTCCCCAAAATTGCCATACTGGGAAAATTTTGTCTGGCGATTCAGCAAATTTGGGGACATAATTGTAATGTTGCAATTTTTGAATTCTCGAATGTCCAAATTTCATTAGATATTGTACTTAATGTGTGCATGCACCAGTATTTTATTAATCGGCAAATATGTTAGTTCCATTCGCCAAATTGATATTATACGCCTTCCCAACATATTTAAGTTCAGGCCGTGCCTGGCTATATTTTAAAATTTTCAGCTTTTCATTTCTGATCTGGCAGTGTTACGTTCTCATCAAAATTACAGCTTTTTAATTTAAAGTACAATATTTATATTATTATGCATTGTTTGTCATCTTTTATTCGCCTTGAAGGACATGCGCATTTAGAAAAGTAGATGCTCGAGAACTACAGTAGAATTTGAAACTCTTGTAACCTTGAACTCGTCAGTTTCCTTACATTTTATCATCTTTTAGAACCCTTTGCGTCTTAAAGTTTGGCATCAACGTGTTATGATGAAGACAAAAACTATATTATAAATACTGAAAAGTGTGATTTTGTACTTCAATGTCTTTTACTGCATATAAAAAGTAAAAATATGTCAGATTGTTATCCGTGTAAAATGGAAAAATCGGAGAATTTCGTTTTAACCTGTAACGGAGATTCAAGCCAAAGCCGGGTAAGATCTTTTGCATTTAAATGCGATGGGTACCTTAGCAATTGAGTTCTTTAAGGGGGGGGGGTGTTATTTTCACAATAATGGACGATTTTTCAAGAAAGTCTTCTCTTTATTTCTTAAAGAAGAAACGTGAAGTTTTCGAATACTTTGTCAGGTTTCAAAAGAGAACAGAGAGATTTGGAGAGATAACGGAATTTCTGAACTCCCGGTTTGAAATTTACCTTAGCGACCAAAGCATAAGAATCGAAGAAACCAACAAATCCTCCAGTTAACAAAGTAGCGTCGTAGAACACTATAACTCAACATTAATGAATGGAATTAGGACATTTTTAAATGAATCGTGTTTGCCTCAGCAGTTTTGAGGCGAAGCAACTATGTGCTTCCACTACTTACGACCAAGACCTTTTTTGAGTTATTTGGGGGAAGAAAGCCATCTATTAAACACTCCCGTGTTTTTTGGCTGTATTTCGTATATTGAACTTCCAAACCAGAAAATAAACAAATTTGATATGAGGGCTAAACCGGGAATCATGGTAGGAAATACGTTTCATACGAAAGGTTATAGAATTTGGGATTCCGAAAATCGCGAAGTGACAGAAACCCTGAAAGTTAAATTAATGCATAATTCTTAATGCATTAACTTTTAGATGAAGTATTTTGTTTTAGTAAATACAAAGCATATTTACATAAGATTGTGTAACCAAATTTCATTTATACTAAAACAGCTAATGTTTTCATTTATTATTTTTAAAGTGCATTAATGGGTTACTTATTGCCAATAAGTTACAAACTAATGGACTGAAACTGCTTTCAGCTGATTTATTAAAGTACTCTCACCGTTCCGTTACCTAGACGATGAAGTAATTAAATTCAGCTCTTAAATTACCGTAGAGAAAGGTAGGCTATTCAGAGTGCTTACTAAGAGCTTAGATTTCTGCATTAATCGCAGCCCCCCCCCCAAAAAAAAGGTTTAAATCTGGTGTAATTGCTTTGCTCCATTAAAAAGGTAAAACGTTTAATTAAAACACGAGTTGTGATGTAATTAGTTATCTATATGAAAACGTAAAATAAGTTAATTGAAAATAATTTATCGTGAATAAGTTTTGAAATAAGTTATGAATAAATTTTGATCAAGCACGATTGCAGAAAACATCAACAGAATGTTAAATTGACAACACATCGTTATGTGTGGGACAAACTGGACTACATATTTCCTTATATTTTACTTTTCATCATTTCCTTACATTTTACTTTTCAATTCAAAGAAAATGTTCGAATCAATTTTTTAAAACAGATATTTTACTATTCTACTAATTATTTGTTAGTGATAAATTCAAAAAGAATTGAATATATTTTGAAAGAAAAAAAAGAAAGAGAGGGGACCAAATTCAAGCTAAAATGCAATAAAAATAAAAGTATTTCTATATAAAATCTTGTGTTTTTCGTATTTTATGTAAATCTCCATTTATCACCAAGAAACTCTAATTATTATCATCACAAGACCAAGTTTATCTATAATAGTTCAATTTAACTTTGATCCCTGATTTCTAGAGTTAAAACTGCCCCACCTCAATTATATGTTTATACAAGCGTTTGCTTGTATAAAACGAAAGAAGTTATCTTAAAATATTGTTTATCTTTACAAAATTAAGAAGTAATGATATTTAAATTCGTTTGAAATTGAGCGTTAGATTGGTTCAAAGCTATTTGAGTAATGTAAAAAATGGGATTCACACACAAAATGAAGTTATTAATAAAACTAGGGAAACTTTAATGCAGATAAATGAGATTTCTCAATGGGTAAAAACTTCCCCTTAGCGTCAAGATTTCTATTATTTGTAATAGAATATTAGATTGTAGAAAGAGCACTTTCAATTAGGGCTGCGGAGTCGAAGTTGGACTGATTTTGTATCAAAGGAGTCGAGAGTGGAAGGTTTAAAGTTCTAAAATTCGAAGTCAGAGTAGGAATTTTTTCTCGGAGTTCACGACTGCCAGTGCCATCGGAGTCGGACGGATTTTGGGGTAAATGAATCGAGGTCGGAATCGAATGCTCTAAAATTCCCAGATTAGGAGTAAATCAACTTCCCTCCGACTCCGCAGCCCTGCTTTCAACAGCTTCAAAACAGTAACTTTACAGTTATTGAATGATGTAGTGAACTATATGATATATTGCCAACTTTTTTTTTTTTTGTAAAATTAAGAATAAAAAACGGTTTTCAAGACGTTGTTGAAAGAGTTCAGCACTGAGCCTTTTCTTTCCCTTTCCCTCTCGCTCTCTCTCTTTTTTTTTAACCCAAGTGTTCTACAAAATTTGAAATGGCGCAGAGTCAACTATCATGGCTCAAAGTTTCCCTGAGTACCTACAGAAGTTGAAAATGCGCTTTTCTACAAATGGTTCTTGTCACTAAGAAATGTGCAATTCGATGAAGAACTTGCATTAAATTGAAACATTGCGGTATTTAAAGTAAACGCGAATGCAAAATGTTAGAATTTCTCTTCAAATCAAATCTAACTTGTTTAAGTTTAATCGCAGTGAAAATGTTAGAAGTAATTTTTTTTTCGTTTTGTTATTTTCTTTAAAATTATTCGTGTTGAAATATCAGTTATCATTTAAGTAAATCAAACATTTTACCTCTCATTTAAAATGATCTCGTTATAACATACTAGCATAAGTAGAGAATTACTAGAGCGAAAAAAATTTAAAAAATGTGAAATAAAAAATATTTAAAACGAATCGTCTGCATTTAAAATAGATAAACTGCATTTAGTTGAATGCTGAAAAAGTCGGGAGATTTTCATGTAAAAAATATCATACCGCCTTCTTACTTTACATTATGAAATTTAAATTTCTGTTGGAAAATAATATATTCTGCAAATAATATAGCTTGAAGTGCGAGGGTATTCATACTACATTTATTTATAGATAGTCAATTCAGCGTATAACTTTTCTTTTATGCTTTTCTTTTCCGTGTAACACATTTTTAAAAGGGATAATTGAAGGGTAAAATGAAATATCATTTCAATTAACGGCAAGGAATTACAAAATCATAGAAATGGAGCATTTAAATAAAAAATAGTTAAGAGTAATAAAATATGGTTTTGTTAAAAATTGAATTTTTTTTTCTGGAAAATATGTTTTTTTTTTTCAAACGAAATTTCTTATAACAATGTAAACAAGAAATTATTAAGGAAATCTTAATGTATTATAAAAGTATCGCTAGATATTAAAGAAAAGGGAAATCAGAATTAAATACATTCAATGAAGTCATACATGAAAAATAAAAAATCGAAACAAGGGCATGAAGATAAGGAATTGTGTGTCTGTCGCTCTCCGAATAGTTTTTGAGAGAATATTCCAATTAAAATGTACTTATTTTTTAATACCAACGCTCTTTCTCCTGTAGAGCACTGTATTCGCATATTTTATACGTTTTATTTCGTTATATGTTATTGTTTGATTTTCAACAGTTCAAAAAATGTAACATTAACGCCTATAGGAAAACTTAATTCCTTTAGAGAGCCTGATAAAATATATCAATTGGTTTCGTACGAATTTAGTTGAAAAACTCTTGACGAAAAACATGCACAAATGCTTTTTTTCATCTTGGCTATTGTAGAGGCATGTTTAGAACAATTTTAAAACGGCTAGGACTGACGACGTCCGGAGAAATTTCAACCTCTTAATATAACCAATGTAAAACCAATCTTACTATAAGATGGTTTTTTTTTGTTAGGGTCGAGAGAGAGAGAGAGGAAGAACTAAGGAAACTTAGAAGAAGAACGAAAGAAATAAGCATCTTAGAAATGTCGGAAAACGTTACAGCTTGATTGATTGAATCCAATTGAAGTGATTTTAAGGGTGCGAAAAAATTTCAAACGAGTTTACTTTTCATATAAACTGCTATTGATACGAAATTTCTTCAGTTCCACAGCGATTCTCAAAATCACTCTTTTTTTAACAACGTTTTAAAATTAAAAAGAAAAATGTTTTCAAACAAAATTGTCATGTTTCGGTTTTGCATTTTTTTGGAGTTGTAAAAAAAGGAGGAAAAATAATTTCATTTTTAATATTATCTGATTGACTAGTTCACCCCCCCCCCTTTTTTCGCTAAACATTGTAAAGCAATTGTTCTTACTTTATTTGATTTCTTTTACTAACTCAGAAAAAAGGAAGTTTCTATTGAGCTAGTATGTTGTGACCACCACGAAACTTTCTTCAATATCTATCTTATGCATTCTTGGATTTAACATATACACTGAAGTGACAAAATTCATGGGATAGCAATATGCAAATATACAGATGGCAGTAACATCGCGTAGAACAGGTATAAATTCGCAGAGCTTTCATTTGTGTTCAAGTTGTTCATGTGAAGAGATTTTGACGTGATTATGACCGCACGACGGGAATTAACAGATTTTGAACGCGGAATGTTAGTTGGAGCTAGACGCATGGGTCATGCCATTTCGGATATCGTTAGGGAATTCAACATTCCCAGGTCCACTGTGTCAAGAGTATAGAATTTCAGGCATAACGTCCCACCATGGACAGCGCAGTGGTCGACCGCTTGCACTTAACGACAGAGACCGGCGACGTCTGCGTAGAGCTGTGAATGCTAACAGACAAGCAACACTGCGTCAAATAACCGCAGAAATCAATGTGGGACGTACGAGGGACGTGTCCGGTAGGACTGTGCGGCGAAATTTGTCTTCCTTGGGCTATGCCAGCAGAAGACCGACTCGAGTGCCTTTACTGACAGCACGACATCGCTTTCAGCGACTCTCGTGGTCACGTGAGCATACCGGTTGGTCCCTAGATGAATGGAAAACCGTGGCCTGGTCCGATGAGTCACGATTTCAGTTGCTAAGGGTTTCAGATGGTAGGGTTCGAGTGTGGCGCAGACCCCACGAAGCTATGGACCCAAATTGTCAACAAGGCACTGTTCAAGCTGGTGGTGGCAGCATAATGGTGTGGGCTGTTTTTACATGGCATGGACTTGGTCTTCTGGTGCGACTGAACCAAACAGTGACTGGAAATGCTTATGTTCAGCTACTTGGAGATCACTTGCAGCCATTCATGGACTTCATGTGCCCCAACAACGATGAGATTTTTATGGATGACAATGCACCATGTCACCGGTCCACAACTGTTCGCGATTGGTTTGAAGAACATTCTGGACAATTCCAGCGAATGATCTGGCCACCTAGATCGCCCGACATGAATCCCATCGAGGATTTATGGGACATCATCGAGAGGTCTGTTCGTGCCCAAAATCCTGCACCATCAATACTTTCTCAATTATGGACGTCTATAGAGACAGCATGGCTCAATATTCCTGCAGAAGACTTCCAACAACTTGTTGAGTCCATGCCACGTCGAGTTGCTGCACTTCGCCGGGCGAAAGGAGGACCTACACGATATTAAGACGTATCCCATGACTTTTGTCACTTCAGTGTAGTCACCCATGTAATCGCTACAAAGAAGCTAATCGCAAAAGCGGGAAGATTTCGATAATTCGGAAGGTGGCTATCTTAATTAAGTGGCGCTAAATTTGCTATCAGTGCCTGCGTAAGAAGTTTTTCTCCTTTGAATGCGTAAGCAATGAGTTGCAAAATATCTATTTGTATAGATTTATACAAAATAAAAAATAAAATCGTTTTGTTTCTTATTTCTCACCGTAACTTGTTTATAAAAGGTTAAACCAACTAATATGAGACAAGATTATGCTTAGTAAAACTATAATAACTTGGATAATGTGTGCTGATAGAATTGAGTTTCAGTGAGGAACAAGAACGTCATAACTTAGAGCAGAATCCACCAACTCTACTTGTAAAATTTATTCTATTATATTAAGTGAAATATTTATTCAATAACATTAAGTGTTACATTAAATAAAATATTTATTCTAGAATGAATAGGAATGTAATTTAAATAGTAAATGATTAAATGGCTTAACTGCCATATTGAAATAATTTTCAGCCTCGTCTAATTAAGAGAGTGATGCAGCTAATATCAGTAAATTGAAGTTGGTATTAGGGATGCACCGGATAGTGATTTTGACGGATACCGGATATCTGATGCCCCCTTACCCGCCGGATTCGGATATCCGACATTTCGATTGCATTGCATGATCGCGTATTTTTCTACAACGCCGTTTCAAAACAATAAATCAAACTTGTTCCACATATCATTTCTTTAAAAACATGTTAAGTACATTCAAATGTACTTTTTTAGAGCTTCTATATTTTAATTTAGGAATTGTGCTGTATATAAAATGAAACATTAAAATATTGTTTTATTTCGACAGATTTTTTCGAAAGAGACAAACTTTCGGCAAAAATTAATTCTGTATGTAATGTACACATGGTTTAAACTTTTAATTATTCATAGTTGAAATCTTAAAGGTCGTATAATGAGTCGTATTTGTTATTAGATTTGCATGACGTGTAGAAATTTTTTTAAACTTCATTATAAAGTAATACATTTTCTTGTTTCCAATTTAGAAATAACAAAAAATAAAACTTTGCTTTGAAATCATTTTTATTACAGATAATACACGTGTAAAATTTTTCTAACATACAAGTTAAAAAAGAAAATATTAAAACAGGGCCAGTTTGACTCAAAAAATAAATAAATAAACTTAAATAATCAACTTAAAATTTTACTTTAATTCCAGAAATAAAGGTACATTTTCTCTAAAGATGCAAATTAGCATCTTAAATACAGGGGTGCCCCCCTAAGAGCAAGGGCCCACCTCCTAAAAACCATAAATACCCCCCCCCCAAATAAAAAGCCCCCTAGAAGAGAGAAAAATACCCCTAAAACATCCCGCCCCTAGGTGGGCACCTCAGTTAACAATTTAATAAACTTATGCTAAAATAATCAACCGAAAATTTCACTTTAATTTCAGAAAATAAAGATTCAAATTCGTAAATGATGCAAATTAACATATTAAACAAACTATTAAGAGTCGTGTTAAACACGTTCACGCTTTTAAAAATAAATTAATAAACCAATTCTTAAATAATCAACTTGAAATTTTACTAAATTCCAAAAAATAAAGTTACACATTCTTAATGATGCATATTAACATCGTATATATAATATTAAAAAATATGCTAAACATGTTCACTGCCCGGATGTCCTGCAAAAAACTGTCGGATATCCGGATCCGGAGTGGCTTGCCGGATCGGATACCTCATAGTTCCGGATAGTTAAAAAATCAGCCGGATAGGCCGGATACCGGATAGTTACCGGATATCCGGTGCATCCGTAGTTAGTATACGGGAAAGTAGGCTGATATTAACTCTCTTCAATTTTCCTTCTCCCCTGTCTCGTTTTCCCCATTTTTTTTCTTTTTTTGTTTTATGAAACGTATTGAATCCTTTTGCGATCGGAGATGTATATTAAATAAAGAACAAGAACAAAAATACATTCTTTCTTTCTTTTTTTTTTGTTTCTTTTGTTTTTACTGCTGAGCGACCTGCTATAGTTTTGAGTGATTGAGTTTGAGTCCAGCTTGACCATCTGGCTGTTGTTCTAGATTTCTAACTCCAGTTCATCGCAACGCCTTTCTGTTACGCATTAACTGCCCAGATTGGAAGGAGAATGATGCAAATCGTTCGAACGCATTTTAGAGTAAATTAAAATTCTGAACAAAAAAATCTGCAAACGAAATCAAAACTGCTTCAATTTTAAGTTCCAGAACCGAATATATGTTTAAAGATAGGGGCTTTGTTGTTGTCGTGTCTTTAAAACAAAGCGCAATGTTTAGTGCGTTTGAATGGTCTAGGCAATGTCTATGGCAAGATCAGTGTACAAATCTTCCTCTGTTGAGCAGTACAAAAGGTGAAGACCTGCAGCAACTGAAGGGCACTTGAAGACATGAAGCGGTGTTAGTTCCGAGTTGGGATAGTTACCACAGTTTCAGTATTTCCTAGCCCTATCTGCGGAAGTTTTCAATGGTGCTTTTTTTCATGAATATACTTTAATAAAAAGGTAGATGTAACTACTTTTAAACTAACGACTGACTTACATTTCTTTCAGTCTGCGTTTAAGATGTGTTTTCTAAAAGAAAGTTAAGTACATGCAATTAGTTTTATAAATTAAAATGCAGTAGAAAATTCTGGCTTTTAGTCTAAGCAGCGGCATCATGGAAGCGGGCTAACACCTTTATCATTCGCCCTTTAGAGCAGGAATTAGTAAATGGCGGGAGAAAATCCAATCATTGGTTTAACAAAATCTGATCCGAAGACACCAAGTCACGTGACTCATCAACGACGAATGGTTAGCACGTTTTGGGTGAAAAAAAGCGAAAGAAACCTGATTTCTTCCAATGCTTTACTTTAAAATCTATCATATGACTAAGGGTTTTGCCTTCACGAATGAAAATCTTCACTCCCTCCATTTTATCTCCTCTCCATGATTCTCTCCCCCCCCCCAAGCTGTTACGACTAATGGGCAGTTTTTGTAAGATCCTAGTTTATAAAATATTTTAGTATTGCTTTGCGCACCTAATAGAGGAACAAAAGAGAAACTGAAAATCATGCTTAACTCAAACTGTAAAATTTTTGACGTAAACCGTTGTCATTCTAAGTCGGCCAACTGTTAACGTCGTCCAATTAACAGCTTACTCTCCTTCTCTAAATGGCTCTCATTGTAATAATTGAGCTATTAGAATTGTGAATACTTTCTTAGATCTATTGCCTCTCTTTATCACTTCCCATCAACATCCACATGCCGTAGATCCCAAACGATTTTCTTACTCCTCGACGCAGTGAATGAATGAATGGTGCCATTTTCGCCAAATGCAGTTACAAGTTAATAAAGAGATGAAAAAGAAAATGTCCATGTTTGAATAAAGAGAATTTTGGGAGTAAAATAAAACAAAATAATCTGCAAATAACCTAAAGAAATTTTAGTTTTTAACCAGTAACATTGATCTTGCGAGCAGTGGGTTTTTGAATGGCTTCGTATTCTTCAGGAATGATTTTTTTAGCGAGTAATTTTATTACCTGTCAGTCTTGAACTATATGTATAAAACTAACAAAAAAAGTTAACTTCAGAAACATTTCTCTAAATCGAGCCTATGTAAAATAAAATAAATATTTATAGTGAGAACATTTTCTTCTATCGATCCTAAAATGTAAGCTATATTTGTTTTAAAAAAAGTTAACTGTATGTACTTGCAAAAAATATTTTAAGTATGAATGATGAAATATTACTTGACTTTTAATTGTAAAAATATTCCGTGCCACTGAATTTTAAATTAAAGCGTATTCATTCCAAATAGATTCTTAGGATAAAAAATTAAGTCAATACAACTCTAAAATAATCAGAAAGGCCACAGATTACGTATTTCCAGTTGACGCTTCGGGATTTTAAGGGCTTCCACCCTTTTATCGTGAAAATCGTTTTGATAAAAAGGTAACTGCATTGTTACAAGTTGTATGAATGCAGGTTTCTCCCCGCTATGATTTTTTTAACTACCAGTATGAAGATATGCTCATTTTCATCATAAGGGGTTTCGCCTTCAACTCGGTTACGGCATTTCTAGATTGACTAAGTCCTAACCGAGAAGGAAACTCAGTGTCTAAATACTGTAGCTTTGCAGGGCTTTCAGAATGACTCAGCCCTAAACGAAGACGAATAACTGTATCTGGATACTGTAGCTTTGAAAGATCTGTAGGTAAATAGGTTTTTTGGTCTTTGCTTCCAATGCTGCCTCAGCTTCGGCTAACTTTGTTAAACTGCGCTGCAGGAGTCTTCCTGGTAAATCAGGAAAGTGCGAAACTATTACTGTAAACTTTTCGAAGTTCTCTAGGAAAGTTCCTGATTTATTCCAAAAACGTAACTGGCTTCACAGGGAAGGTTTATTAATTACTCAGGAAGTTTTTTTTCTGGTTAATTTAAGGAAGGTAAGTATTAGCGAAAAACTTTTTTTTTTTGGCCAGCAATATTACTGAACGAAATCAGGCGTAATAGCTTCCCCGGATTTTCCTGAAATTTTTTTTATTTTCTTCAGTGTACTGTTACAAAATAGGGTAAGTGCTCCAGTAGTCGCTCACCAAGACATAAAACTACTTATAAATAGCATACGTATAACCTAAAATCGGATATCACGCATTTCCTCATTTATTTACCTATTCCCGATTATCACCCAGTAACAGTTTCGTTATGGGTATCTTTTCTTAAGTAGTAGCGAGTCATTTTAATTTAAATGATGTGTTCGTCATCCTAGTTTGTAAATCTGCTTATTTTATTGTTAAGTTGATACATCTTTAAATGTTAAATACTCTTCCTTTTTAGCCTACTTTCCCAGTAAAAGTTAGAGAAAGAAGAAAAAAGCATGAAAGAAGGCTTAATGCATCTTAAAAATATCGCGAAAAACAAAAAAAAGTCAAAAATAAATAAATATCGAAAATTTAAAAACTGGAAAGTAGGGTATTGAGATGGGGAAAATGTCTGTCTGTCTGTCTGTCGGTCTGTCTGTCCTCCCCCCTAATAACTTTTGAATGAATAGTCCGATTCGAAAAAACTTTTTTTTGTTCCAAAGATCTCGGCGAGGACACCTCATTTCCATATTTTACTTTTTGATTTGAACTATTTTTGTTCAATTTTGAACAGTTCAAAAAACCTAACATTAGCGCCTACGGGGAAATTCAAAGCAATTCCGAACTGTAATACGAATTTTCTTCAAACGTTCTAGGAAAAAGCTTTTGATGAAAAACTTTTATATAAAATATCTTTTTGATTTGAACAATTTTCCGTTCAATTTTGAACAGTTCAAATCAATTAACATTAGCGCCTACGGGGAAACTGAAAGGCAATGTAGATTCCGTACTTTAAGGTGGATTTATTTCAAACAAATTTTGTTGGAAATAGCTCTCGACACCAAACTCCAGACTCCGACTCCGAGAATTTAGGGGTTATGACTCCGACTCCGACTCCTGTGCTGGATAATTAATCGGACTCCGACTCCCCGACTTCGACTCTGACTTCGTAGCTTTGGAAAAAATTTATACACGGAGTACGAATGACTGACTCCGATTCTTGGATATTCGACTCCGACTCCTTTATCCCAAAATGAGATTGACTGCGACTCCGACTCCTCAGCTATGCTTTTAACTGTGAAAGAATTATTGTTGATATGACTTGTTTTTATTTTCACGCTAAAGTTTTAATTTAGGCATTCAGTTTTCGGCGAATAAACTCGAAGTCATTCATGATTCTACATAAAGATATGCGCAGACGATTTTTTTTTTTTTTTGACAATGAAAATTATTTCTTTAAGTTGACATTTTATTGTTTTTATTTATTTTGGTAAGCGCATTAATTCATTTAAAAAATTATTTTTCTCAACAGGTGAAAAAGAAACGATTTTTTTTTGTTGATATGATGTATTTATTTTAATAAGCTTATTAATTTTAATTATTATTTTTTCGTTTTGAAAGCTGTTAAAGAATTTTTTTAAAAGAAAAGTGTATTAGCTGCTTTGTTTAAAAGGTGCTGCTATTTTTTTTAGAGATGAGTGAGGAATATTTTATTCCTAGAAATCAACTTAAGATATTAAAAAAATATTTTTGAAACAATTTGCGATTTTAGCTATTTTTGAGAATATTGATCAGATAGTAGAAAGTATTATGGGTATATGGGAAAGTAGGCTCGTTTAGTTCTAGACAGAACTTCTTGTTTTATTCTACTGTAATTCCGGTTTTACTTTTGTTTTAATGTAATTTATAACATAATGTTTCAATGAAAAAACAAACTCCTTCTAAGATTCAATTGGTTTTAAAGGGGTGGTCGTACATTGGGTTTGGAATTCTATTGCACTTCCAATAGTCGGCCATGGTAGTTCGACCACTGGTGTTATACAGTTTAGTAATCTACCCAAGAATCGGCCAAGTTCTTAATATGGATTTTCTAATGTTCATCAAACAAGTAAATAAAATAAAGTATTGAAATACAGCGACAGCTTAGCTCAATTGAGTAAACATTCCCTTTCTAACGTTATCTCTTCTGAAGAAAATATTTAAACTTTCTGCCTTATCTTTTTTCGACAAAAAGAGTTATTTCGCCATTTTATTGCCTCTAATGTTGATTTTAATTTATAAACTTGAAAACAGTTTTTGTTAATTTAATCCATCAATGCTTTTAGAGTTATTACTTAACTTTAACTGATTTATCGTCTATTCTTATCAAATTATCTTACGTTGATATTTTGATTTTACTAAGGCTAATTATTTCAACTCTAGGTAACACTTTTAATTACTGCCTTTTAACCAAATATTTAATTCCTTTGGTTTTCTTCTCTAGGAAATCAAATTTTTTTTCTTGTTTAAAATAATGCTGCCTTAGCTTCAAAATTGCATTATGTAGCTACTAATTTCATTTTAGTTTATTCATCGTTTACTTATATTTTTGGTGAACGCTGTGTGAGTATCTTCATGACACCTCAAATTTCTCAATTCCAACTTAGCTACATACAGGCCGGTCATTTGAGCAATCAAGGGGGGGGGGAGGCAATTGATTCCTCTGGATTTTAACAGCATAACGCAACTATGCATTTTTGCTAGTATTTTCATGCTTTTTTCCTGTGAAATGAATTCGATTCATACCCTTTGCCCCTGCCTCCCACCCCGAAAATACGGACGAGCCTACATAATCTTGCAGTTCGTTCACAACGAAGCGCGATATGTTTTTGTATGATAAATTTTGCTTTAGACGTGACTTTGATTGCTAATCTTTTAAGTAAACGGATTTTTATTTGTATATTTTTGAGGGGAAATTATTTCCAATACTATAATTTTAATTTTATGTTCCTTATGTTGAAGTTTCGTTCTAATGAACATAAACTAGTCAATTGTCAATCATATCAATCAATAATTCGCTATTTATCAGTCATTAATTCTATCATCTCTTTCATTCAGTCTTTATGTTAACATAAACAGTTAATATACTGAAACCTTTTTGTGCCAGAGTAGGGGGGAGGGGGGAGTCCAAAGTCTCCTGTTTTGGAAGTTTTTAAAATGCCTATTCCAAAAAAAATCCGGTTTAACCCGGATCTTTTCCATTCATAAAATTTCTTCTTTCGCAGTATATGATATCATTTTAGTTAATGATGTAGAACTGGGGTACTCAAACTTTCAGGGTCTGCACTCCCTTTGAAGACTGACATGAAGTCACTCCCTCTCCCTCCGTACGTGCTTAATACAAGCAGTATAACAGGAAACTGGTGCTAATATGGATAGCTGAAAACTAGTAAATAAGGAAAAGTCTAGATGGTCTCACATACAAAATTTAACTCAACTGTTCAAAACTTTATTTTGAACAGCTTATTACTAGAACATATGAAATTCAAGATGAAAAGAAATAAATACAATTTTTTGAGGTAGTTTAGGATTCAAGTGATGTTGGCGTACACATTAGTCATTTTCACATTAATGAAAGGGTTGAAACTGTTATTTTTATAGTCACATGTGCCCATAAAATCAAGTGTCATTACTTATTTCAAATTTTATTTTATCTGAAATACCCTAACGCCCCCCCCCCTTGATCTGCTTTTGCGCCTTCTGGGGTCCCCCCCTGCCTCCCCCTAGTTTGAGAGCCGCTGATGTATAAGATAAATAATAAAAAAATTATTGCATGTGATACATATTCAAACTGATTGCAGTTTAGAAGATAATATAAAGATAAACGTTACGAAGACATCAAGAATGCAGAATTTTTTCGTAATTACTGGAGTAATTATTTTTGTAAGTACACTGCTGTGCTGAAAATTTCGAATTCAATTTTGTTCAAATTTATTCACTGACACCCCGTAAAAGTAATGAAAATGAGACGGTCGACTACTGGGCTCATGCATGGCCGAGCACTGGATTTCTATGGCCGACTACTGGAGCATTTTCTCGTATTAACAATAGCTTGGATTTTAAAAGAAAAATATTTTTGTTCCAGAAACAAGTTAGGGAATCATTATCAAAAATGTACAGCCTAAATATTTTCAATGTTTTTGTTGTTGTATTGATAGCTGAAATTTACAGGTAAACAAAAATCAACACTGATCTCTTAAATGGCCGACTACTGGAGCTTTTACCCTACTCCTATCAAAAGAGTAAGAAATCTCTCTAAAACACTGAATATAAAGATACTTTTTATTTTAAGAATTAGGTAATGTTTAGTTTTATAAATTGCGCCAAGTAATCAGTAGTCGATTTTTCATGTCGCAAATGTTGGTTGTGTTGAAGAGGATCCAAAAATGTACATGAAAAATTGATGTTTTTGAAAACGGGCCCAGAAAAATGCATTGCGAGGGGCCAACGAACCAGCACTGAAAGCATTCATATACGGTAACCAGTATCAATGGGTGTAACGATACACGTTATAGCAGTATTTTCTTTCTAAAACTCAAATTGTTGCACGAACCTTGCACTATGGTTTTTTTTAAAATTCCACCTGCATTCAGTGGAATTCAAAGTGCATGCATAAAAATCAGCATCGGCACAGAACTGGTAAACTCTTATTAGCGAAACGAATGCCAGCTTTAGTGGCAGAGGGATAAGGCACTGTTGCGTTTTCGGACTATCTGTGAGACTTGCATTGTGAGACTTGCATCCCACTCAGGTGTCCTGTGTGTTATTTCCTCTCTTAGTGCTGTAAAATGTCTTGTCTGTACATTAAAATAAATTTCGAATTGCTGTATATTGAATATAAAAAAGTATGAACCTAATTAATCTTTACTAATAATAATGCTGAATTATTATTTTCATGATATTCCGATTTTCATATTTTCCGATTTTCATGAAATTTGGCAGAAAGTTAGTTTGTAGCATAGGTGTGTGCACCTCGAAGCGATTTTTCGAAAATTCGATGTGGTTCTTTTTCTATTCCAATTTTAAGAACAAAATTATCATAAGATGGACGAGCAAATTACGAAAGTATCATAACGTGGAACCGTAACATGGGCACAAGCCAATTGGCGAGATACGAAATTATCATAACGTGGAACCGTAACATGGGTTGAAGCCAACTGGCGAGAAAATTCACTATACATTATTTGTAAATATACAGGTAAACCAAACGACCTTTTAATTTTTCTATTACGGGCAAAGCCGTGCGGGTACCACTAGTATTACATAAAGGACTGATTAAAAGCAAAAGCTGTAAAGAAGACAAAAAACAAGAGGTATCTCTCATGATTTATATATTTTTTATACTGTTATAACGAAATTTTAAGTATTGTAACCTACTAATTTATTTTTATACTTTCAATTTAAAACGTATTGAAAGAAGTTTTTACTTGAGCATTTAATTTATTTGGATAATTTAAACTATCGAGAAGTTAACTTGAAGTATAAGACAACTTACATACACTTAAAAATGAGTTATCGTTTAAGAAAGTCAGATGAAAGCTTAATTTTTGCTAATGTGTAACCTTTCAAGCAATTTCTCTAAAAGCAAACAGAAAATTAGTACTCAGAATTTACTGAAACGTTACGCTATAGTTAATTGCCATGGTGCCGCTTCCACAAGCGATGTGTAACTTTACACCAATTAATCAGTTAAGTTACTCCAGGGCAGTAGAGGCTGCAACGCTGCCACCTATTTTATGGGGCACAAAATGTTTTAGTGAGCAAATCTATTATTTCCCATCTTAAACATCGTGACTCATTGATTCAAGCTTATAACAGAGATTCAGAAAGGTTAGATTTGTAAAAAATAATAGTTCGAGTGTAAAATTGCATCTCATTTGAAATTGGGCCAAATTCTAGCCTTACAAAAAAAATTCCACATAAATCATCAAACTTAGTTTTTAAGTCAATTCTTTAGAAATTTGAATTTAATGCCAATGTACTCAAATGATGCTGATAAAAAAGTGGTAATTTTGAAAGTCTGGTTAAAACCACGCCTTTGCCACTTCAGGAGTTTTGGTAATCTATCAAGTTTTTAATGTTATTGCGATTAAATTCTGAATTACATCATTGTTATAGTGGATAACACAATAAATAGACGTTTTTAGAACCCCCCCCCCCCCGCAAAAACGTACATTTTATATCATCCACAAATAAGTTTTTTGGTAGCCAAATGGCTACGACTATTTTTACAATTTTAACATTGGCACGTACGGAAGAAGTTCCAACATTTTAATGTGAAAATCACTAAACCTAAAAGTTAGTTTTCCTCGAATGTATTGAAAACACCATAGAAGTTCGGAAAATATTTTACTTTTCCTTCCAAGAAATAAAATTATAATATTTTGTCATTTTTATTATATAGTTGACGTTAAACGGCAAAAAGGTTTTTAATGAATCATTTTTATCTCAATTCGTCTCTCAATTTTTTTCCATAAAAAACTACGTTTCCAAAAATAAATAATGATTTTTCCAAAGAGAATTAATTTGCGAAAAACCAACCCTTGACAAATCTTCTAAGTAAACTACAGTTCACATCAAAGTAGAATATCCTTCGAACTTGTGATAAGATATTTATGAATTTATCACAACAAAAGTAACATCAGGAAACTCTCGTAGAAAATTATATGACATCTGTTACGATGTTCCATTGTCATGTGGTCAGATCTTGAGAAGTTGACTCAGTAACCATAAATTAAGAAAGTCATTCTTTGTATCAGCTTTCTCTATTTGATACAACATATGAAATGGGATTCAAATTTAGTGGTATGTGTTACACTTTCTGCAATATTCTGCCGAGTTATAATATTTTGGTGTAGGAATACTTTATTTCATTTATTTATTTATTGATTTACAAAAACATTTACGTTTTCATTCATAAATAGATTTATTTACAGTCATTCACTTATTTAGTCCTTTCTACTTACTTCTACATAGTAAGAGAAGTATTGCATTCGAAAAAAAAAAAACTCAAATATCAGCATACATTTCCATTTTCCTCACCCCCGAGTGAATGTTGAGTTGTTATTTCTGCCCGACCGCACGTGCATGTGTACCTAAGAACGTACGAACTGCCGAAATATCCATTTTAACCATCTCAGAGTTAATTACCACGAGTTTTGTCGTGACGTCTGTTATACGTATATGCGTATGTATCTTGCATAAGTCAAAAACGCTATGCACTAGAATGTTGAAATTTTGCACATAGGCTCAGAGTGGGGTCTGGTTTGGCACTTTTCCTCTTGGTTGCATTCGAATGTTCCAAAATGGGGTCTTTTGCATCTTTTTAGAGGGAAATCAGAGTTAATTTCAATGCAAACTCAATTAATGTCATAATTTGGCGAACACTTGGCGATATATTATCAAGATTTTGATCAAGTTTTATTGCCAGTCTGGCGACATATTGCCAGTTTGGTGAGAAATTTGGCGAAAAAAAATAATTTTTCAAATCTGGTAGAATTTGGCGCTATTGGCGATATTTCGAGTTTAGCTATTGAGTCACGTTAAATTTGCCGATACTGGGGAAATTTATGTCTGTATAACGCTTTTTTGCTTCGGGTCGCTGAAGGTGAAAATCAGGAAACTCTCGTAGAGGAAAAAGAAAAACAAAGGGGTGAAAATATTTAAAGTGTTTCCTTACTTGCTCCCAACCAATGTTATCATCAAATTGGAGAAAAAAGTCACTTGATGCTCACATCAGCTCGTTTATTGTATTATACAAGCATCTTTTTTATTCTAGCATTCATTTACGCCCTAATTATTTATTTAATTTTTTTATTATTTCACGCATTAATACAATTTCTCCTTCAGTAATTTTTTCATTTATTAATTTCAAGACTATAAATTTTAAATAAATTGTAAAAACTTAAACTATAAATTTTATTTGAAGGTACAAATTTACTACCAAAAGTTAACAATTTCTTTTCAATACAAGTTCTGTTATAATTGTTCTCAACTTATGTACGGAAAGTTTTAAATAATTAATTTTTTCTGAAAAACGCGAGTTATAGATATACCTTAACGATTTGACTTTGTCTCACATTCTTAAAATTTAACTTGTTCAGTATCCTGTTAATAAAGCATAAAACTTGAACGTTTTTTATGAGATCAATCCTTTGGAAGAAACATCTGATTCGAAAAACTATGTGTTGGGTATATCTTCGGAAAGGCTGGGTTTTTACACAGCATCGATTTTGGAGTTATACAGTTTTAATTTCAATTTTTGAAAAAAAAGAAAAACAAAAAGCAAAAACAGCTCGAGGCTCTACTTACACATTTTCTTTTGACAAAGTGAGTTTTAGTTTCCGATAAACCTAAACAGACGGAACGTTTGACGTAGAGCACGCGCGAAAAAAATAGTGATTTTACTAAGGTTGTACTTAAATAATCGCAGTAAGTAAAGTCTCTTTTTTTTGATTACAAGTTCGAAACTTCAATAAATTCCTTCTAATAAAACTTTTCACCCTAGGGTCCTTGTACCTACCACTCTTTGTAGTTTAACCAGTTGGATGGGATCCTGAAGACAGCTCTGTTTTTTGTGATCCAGACCAGGAGTCGAGCAATACTTGGTCTAGCACCCCCTGAGGCATCATTTCACTTGGAGTGCTTTGTAACTACGAGCATTTTCAACGTCCTCCAGTCATCATTAATGAAGACGGTGGATCATTGACCGGCTTGGATCGAACCCAAGTCCGATCGATGCCTTACGGGTCAGGTCACCACGGCCCTTCTAATAAAACTAAGGGCATGTGTAATACACTGTTCGACATTGAAAATGCAACATCAAGAAGCCGTAGTCTATTTATTTATTTACTAAATTATTGCACGCTACAGAAAGAATCCAGTTACAGTGGAAACAATAATATTATAATAGAAATTGAAACAAATTATACATTTAAAATATTAAAACATAAAGACATAAAACTGTAAAATGACAAGTTAAAAATATCTAAAATACGACAATGAATGTTAAAAAGTTTGCAAAATTTAAAAAGACAAAAACTATCAACATAGTTTCGTCTGGTAAAATTTTTTGAAGAACGACTCCTAAAAGTCCTACTTGGGACAGCAAATTGTTTCGAATTAACGATATTTGAGCAGTCAATTAAATTATGTAGAACCTTATAGAAAATAAGAAGACATGAAAGTTCACGGCGTGATTTAAGAGATGAAACATTATAAATATTACATAAATGAGAATAAGAATAAGTTAAAAAATCTTCATTATTAGTTCTGTAACATAAGTAATAAACAAATTTGGATTAAATCTGCTCAAGTGTTTTAGCTTCATTACTGTAGTAGGGATCCCAAATAAGACTGCAGTACTCAAGTTTGGAGCGTACAAGAGAAAAATAAAGTGTTTTAAGTAAATTAAGCGTTAATATATGCAAATTTCAGTGTAGACGCACATCACTGAGTTAAGCAAATGATGTGAAAAGCGCAGCTCGCCAACGCACGTGAAGTAAGATATAAAAGAAGAACTCGTAGAATGGGGAACACTTGTGCAGTTATTTCTGTCAGGCCAATTATCGAAGAAATTTTGTTTTGTCTCGGAGGATATGTGTAACAGGAGTGAATGCCAGGCTGCCGTCAACGGATGCTCTTCCAGCAGACAGACGATTTTACGTGGGGGTATGGTGATCGGGCTGAGAAGAGCAAGTTGGTACTTACATCAAATTGCAACTGAATTTGAACATGGATTCACTCATGGTGCATCGGCTGTGCCGAAGATGGTTGGAGCAATAAAATGTGGAAAGTGTGAGGGGTGGAGGTGCAGTCAGAGTGACGTCAACACGAATGGATAGACGCATCCGTCGACAAATGGTGGCAGCTACCGCACAAGTCACGTGTAATTCCATTCTGGTGCATGTGCAAGCCACCCTGGATGTTCTTATATCGACCGAAACCATGGCAAAACGTAGTGTTCTCAGATGAGTCACGTTTCTGTTCTTCCAGTGATAGTCGCCGCATACGAGTGTGGAGTCAACGTGGAGACTGGTCTAATCCGGCAGCAGCTGCGGATGACAACGCGGCACCATGGTTTAGGCGCTTTGGCGTATGATACGACTCTACCTCTTGTTCGTATTCAGGAGACTATGACGGCCGAACAATACTTGCAGAATGTGCTGCAGCCGGTGGCAAGCCTTTAATTTCAGGGAATGCCTAATGCATTTTTTCATCAGCATAACGCCCGACCACACAGTGCTCGTACTCCCAACATCCTCCACAAGGTGTACAGATGCTTCCGTGACCACCGTACCGTCCTGGTCTGTCATCAACCGAACACGTGTGGGATGTGATTGGACGCCGTTTGCAAACTCTGCCCCTGCATCGTTCAGATGACGAACTTTGGCAAATGGTTGATAGGGAATGGAGAGCATCCCTCTGGACACAATCGCACTCTTATTCACTCCGTATCTAGACCTGTTTCTTGTGTATCGCCGTTTGCTGTGGTCCTAAATCCTCGGTTCTGTAATCTAAATATCGGTTTGAAATAAATATCGCTTATTGTTCCTTGCTGTCTCTGTTTTGTTGTCAAATTTCATCCTTTCCGGACCACTCCTTTTTTGGTGTTGCATTTTCAATGTCGAGCAGTGTGTATATTACATAAAACTGCGGTTTTTACTCCTTGCATTTTGTTTTTATACTCAAATTCGAAAAGTGATTACAGTCGAGTCCCGACTTACGCGAGGGATGCGTTTCAAGACACCTCGCGTTAGTCGGAATTTCGCGTTGTGGAACAAGGTATGTTTAGTGATTTTTTATAAGCACACCCAATTGTTTCAGACGTTTGTAATAACTCCTCATATTGTTTCAAACCATTTATTAACTATATATTGCAATATCTTTTACAAAGAACGGACTTTTTCTGTATTTTAGAAAAAGCGTTATTATTTGACTTAAAATTTTGTAATTTAGCACAAAATCAATTATTAATGGGGGAGAGAAACTTAAAATAAAGCAGTATGGTATTTACAGAATGTACACTACAGTATTATTATAGCACTTAACAATATCGATATAGTAAATATATTTGTAATTTAGAAAATGAAGAAGGTTTATGCAGCGCGATCAGAGTGTTATCAACGTTCAACGTATTTTATCAACGTTTACATGTAAAATGAAAAAAAAAAAGTTAAAAATCGGAGTGGTTATTTGTATAAACTAAAGCAAAGCGTTGTTTAGACTAATACAGTGGGTGAACTTCCGCTTTCAGTGATGCTAAAGGTATGAAAGTCCGTTCACAAAACCAATATTTAGTGTCAACGAAGCCCATTCTAACTCTCCGCCGCTCTTTTCCGAAAAATTTCATGTTGCAGACGAGTAATTTGTGTTCGCATTAAAAAATTCATTACTCATGAAAAACTCGCGTTATAGTCATTTCGCGTAAGTCGGATCGCGTTGTAGCGGGATCCGACTGTACTTTTTTTTTGTGGAGCTCAATTTTTCAGGTTATATCGAAATTGGTATGCTTACATCAAATATTTTTTTTTTGTCTTGAAAAAATTGGGCTGATTGATGGAAATGATTATTCAGAAAACAGAAGCATGGGGATAGTTGATATTATAAAATCAGTGTTGGTATGTGGGAGAGTTCAGAGTTGGTCATTTTTGGGAGTTGATTTCGCAGCTCTGGTAAAACATTTGTGCTTGTTTTTTTCATTTTGTTTCATTCATATAGAACTCCGATTTGTTTCAATATAAAGTCTACAAGATACAGCATTTCTATTTTTATTAATATTTTTTTTTTCCTTCTTGAAATAAAAAGTTGAGCATGCATTCAGAAAATGCACAATTTTTGCAGATTTTTGGTGCCAATTTTTTTTTTGTTGTATCATCAATATTCAAAATTTTTGAATTTTCAAACTGTAAAAAATGTCCAAATCAAAAAATCTTTATCCAGAGCTTTTTCTAACGTAATTTGTTTGAGGGAAATCCGTCTGTAAGTTCGGGATCTATACTTGACTTGAATTTCTACGTAGGTGCTAATGTTAAGTATATGTTCAAAACAAAAAATGATACATGAGAATAAGGGGTTCTCGTCGAGATCTTTCGAAAACAAAATGTGTCCAAATTGGTCTATTTACTCAAACGTTATTAGAAGGGAAGGAAGTGGGCAGACAGATCGACACGCATTTTTCCCGTCTCAAAACCCTACTTTCCAATAGTTAATTTTTCAATATTTATAAAATAGTTTTATTTATTTTGACTTCTTTTAATTTTAGCGATATTTTAAAGATGCATTAAGCTTTCTCTCATATTTTTTTTTCCTCCTTTCTTTGATTTTTACGGGAGGGGCGCTCCACTTAAGTTTTCGAACTTATAGCTTTAAAAACGCAGTTTTGATAAATCTTGATAATGTTAATGGAAATTGAATTTCGGTGCCATTCCCCCAGCAATTGTTTGAAATTGATACTGCAAAAACGCAATTCTAGGCTTATCTTTGATCATGTTAAGGAAAGAGGGGGGAATCAGGGGTTCTCGCCTATAAATTTTGCAAAATTGCAGTACTACAAACGCAGTTATAGATGACTCTTGATGATAAAGAGGATGTTATTCTCGCGCTAAAGTGGAGGGCGCTCTCCTAGAAGTTTTCCAAAGTTGAGGTTGCATATCCAAAAAAGTTGGATCAGACACACCGTAACAGATATGTTTCGGAAATTTTCAAAAAATGATTCAGCTATTCAGCACACATCGAAAATCAGAACTCGAGAATTTTCATGAGTCAAATATCTTTCTATACATATCAGATATAGAAGAAAGTACATATGATTTACGAAAAATAATTTAAACACCTTAAGAACACACTGTTCTACCTCCATCAGCGAAAACCAACATCACTGAAAGTTTTGATAAAAATCATCTGATGATAAATTGAAACAATCAGTTTAAAAATGGTAGAAAAGATGGTAGTAAAGTGAAATGAGAAAAATTCTTCAAAAGTGCGCTAAACACAAAAAAAAGTTCCCATAGAAAGCAAAATGAAGAGCAAACATGGCGTCGACCTTAAGTGTTACTCTTTTACTTTTGCCAAGACATAAAATAAACAGGTTGCCAAGCGACAATGTATCCATACTCTATACTTATACCTTAGAGCCCCTTTATTTCGATTAGTACAAAAGCGGAAAGATATTATCATTACTATTATTTAATAATGATGACTGCTTATTTAAAATTCCCTCCCAAGGGCGTAAGCGGCACGTGCGTTTACACAGGATCATTCATTTTCCGATGCAGATAACTAACTGAAAGTGATAGTACAGTGGCAATCAGAGATTCAATTGTGGACTCGATCTAATTACACGTTAGCGTATTACTGCGCAGTTGAATAAATAAACCGCCGCGAAATTGTAATACTTGGCACGACGTATAGTAAGAGTCAACTGTTAAATAATTTCCAAACTAATCTTTTAAATTAAAAGACTATCAATTATAGTACGAAATTGATAGTTACAAGATCCTTTGAAAAAGAGGTATTTTATTAGTTATCTTAAAAAGAATGAAATAGGGTTCCCCGCTCATGTTCTTTGTACCGGATGTTAACTATTGCTTATTGGGAAGGGAAAGCCCTAATTTGCAAGGGCGCCCATATAGGGAGCATGGGGGTTCAGAGCCACTCATTTGGAATTGGAAACTTCCTTGCTTTTAGTACTTTTTTCTTTGCAAAAATGTAAAAACATTTCTTCTCCAGCCATTAATGAATAAGTTATTAAAAATGTCAAATTTTAATGACTGTAATCTTTTCTGAAATCAGTTTCCACGGGGAAAATATCCAGCTAAACCACGGGGAAAATATTTGAGCCCCCCCCCTGCAACTTTGCATATGGGCGCCCATGCTAATTTGCTCCACGTAGACAACATGAATTCAAACTAATGTGCACCCAGAGTGCATGTGCACCACAAAAGAAATATTAGTTATAAACTACAATTATATCACTTTGAACTGATATTAAATTACAGTTTGATTAAAACTTTCGATCGATTTTTTATGCAAAAAATTAACCCTTGCGCTAGGGAATGCACGACGAGAATTATGCTTGAACGCTCAGAATAAACTTCGAATCCTGTAGCAGAAACTGCGCGACGCTGCAACGCCCGTTGCGGGTTCTTGAAGAGGCCTCCAGACTATTTCTGAAAAGCAAAGTTAATTATCTCTTGTTGCACGAATCTATAGAACTTGGTAGAAAAATACTGCTCAGAATGAATGTAAAAGCAAAAAAAAAAAAAAAAAAAAAAGAAAAAGAAAAACACGCTAAAATATATGAGTGTCATCAGCGGTTGATGGGCCAGTAGCATTTCCACCGACGGCTACTTGCTCCCAAGTACTCCATTTAAATTTGAATATTTCTAGCCGATGTTTCACTCGTAATTTTTAAATTTATCCTTCTATTTTCAGGCAATCCTTGCCGATTATTTATAATAAGTATTACGACTGATCTAATTCTGGTTTGCCCTGCAGACTCTTTTTCAGTTTTTTAATCTACGTCGCAGGCTGCTGAAAAAGATTCTGCTAGCGGGAGTACAAATCTTTTTCTTCTGTCCAGATCAAATTAATTACGGGCATTGAGGGCCACTTTGAGACACAATTTCATTATTTTATGCTAAAACACTTAAACTTTAATAGTTAACTGTATCTGTTTCCAAAACACAGAAAAAACACTCTTACAGTTCCCCCAAAATAAGAAAAAAATGATTGGGTTGTTTTCAAAATTTTAAAAGGTTCTTTTTTGAAAGAGCATGCTTAAGAGCAGAGGATTTTACCATGTTTTATATAATTTGACAAAAGTTTAATATTAAAAAAATATTTTAATTCGTGCGCAGATTCAATTTTCTTTCTAACTCTTTTGTGCAGTACATTACAAGTGATGTAATGCCATTCATTGACGCCATTAGCGCAGATCAATATTTAATTCGCTTCTTTATTCTCGTGTACTGGCAACGTGAATGATGGCAAGCGTAAACACTTAGCACACCAATGGAGTAGCGCATCAAAGTACGTCACTTGGCACGTAATGAACAAAACGCCTTATTTCCAAAATTAAGACATTAAAAAAAAAAAAAAAAAATCTTTTGGAAAAATAAAAGTTTTTTTTTCTGGCTCCATTTTCTTTTTTTTTTTTCTTATTCTATCAATTTTAGTGACTAAAAGTATTAATTTAAACTGAAGAAAACAGTCTCATTATTGACTCCATTTAAAATTAATTGCTATTCTCATACAAAGCTATCCTGCGATAGAGGATCACTTTAAACCACGTCAGAAAAAGGATGCAAAACAAATTTTCATAAATAATAATGTTATACCTTAATACATCGACATAATATTTATATACTTTTTGAAATCTCCTTTTGCCTTATCCCAACATTACAAATTTGATATCAATTTCAATATTACATAGAGTAAAAAATTGAATAAAATACCTTTATGCTCGAAAAGTAAAATCAGACAATACAACGTTTTAAGTGCACAAAATTGCAGATTACTCCAGATATGCGTATCGGTGTTGCAAGTAGTAATTGTTCTACCAGTATACCGTTATACTGAATACCGGTATTTCGAGGTATTTTCAGATTTCATAGCAACAGTATTTTCTGAGGTAAAATACCGATATTTTCAGTATTAGCTAAAATAATGAAAAACTTTTAATTAGAGTCTTTTCAATTTAACTTCTTAGATATCAATGCTATTTTAAACTAGAAATATGATAGATGTTTTATGAACGCATTTTAATGAAATAGCTGAGAGAAAAGTAACTACACAGAAATTGTACCTTTCGCAAAAACAGAAATTGTGGTGATTTTTCTCTTTTTCTGCCAAATGCAGTCATTTAGAACGGGTTTTTATTAAAAAGGATGGTATGTTTTTTACTTCCTTTTACAAAAAAAAAGAAGGAAGTATTGTATTCGCGAAAAAATTTTCACTCAAAAATCGGCCTTAATTTCCATTTTTCTCACAACCGAATGAATGCTTAGTTTTTTTTTTTCCACCCGATCGCACGTGGATATATACCTAGGAACGTACAGACACCCGAAATATCCATTTTGGCGACTCCCGAGTTAATTACAACGAATTTTTCGTGACGTCCGTACGTACGTATGTATGTGCGTATGTGTGTATGTGTGTATGTATCTCGCATAACTCAAAAACGGTATGTCCTAGAATGTTGAAATTTGGTATGTAGACTCCTAGGGGGGTCTAGTCGTGCACCTTTATTTTTGGTTGCATTCGGATGTTTCTAAGGGGGTCTTTTGCCTCTTTTTTGGGGGAAATTATTGTTAATTTCGAAGTAAACTCAAGTTGCGTTATAATTTGTCGGACACTAGGCGATATATCGCCAGTCTTTTGATCGCCAAGTTTTGTCGCCAACTTAGCGACAATTTTTTTTCTTTTTTTTTAAGTTTGGTTTTAGTTTGTTCACTATTGGTGATATTTAGAGAGTAAACAATTGAATCACATTAAAATTGTCAATAATGGGGAAGTGACATTAAATTGGAGTAAAAGGAAGTCATGTGATGCACACATCAGCTCGTTTGTCACACACTGACGATACTGACGATTTTAAAATTCAAAATATGTTCTATAAAAAATAAAATTACTTGATTATTTTAAAAAACTATGTGTTTGAATAAATTTCTTAGCAAACTAATATAGAAGAACATACTTCAAGGTAGTTGTTTATGCAAACTATTACTTTTATATTAAACTAAGAAATAGGTTCATAAGAGAATAAATAGTTAAGTTAAAAATAATGAAAGACACAACTTTAATTCACTAAACAGAATGACATTTCTTCTTGTTTCCATAGTTAGTTTATTTGTTATCAAAGACATTCTTCCATGGCATTAAACATTATTAAATTCGCAGGGTTTCGATGCAAGGGTAGTTCTTTTGTTTTCGTTATTGCATATTGCCTGCTAAACTCTATTGTGGAGGCAAATAAGTCTCATACATATCAATATCTTCTCACTGAAAGTTTAATCAGAATTTGAAGTAGGAGATGTAGTTTGTTTAATGAAAATATGAATAACTCATAAGTGATTCCAAAAAGAATGTTGAACGCCAGGGGATGAATTGAAAGTAATTAACTTTCAATGAAGAAGATTGTTTTAGTGAGATCTGTTTCAAGCAGAAAAGGAGTAATTAAGAGTAAAGAGCTCCCTATCGATTACATATGAGTTTATACAGGATTGCTTGAATAATATTAAAAAATATATACGAGAAATTTAAGATGATACAGTATTTTTCTTCTATCATTATGACAAACAACAAATATTTAAAAATGTTTTAAACTCGTTTTTTTTTTCTGGACTGAGTTAAAAACAAGAAAAAATGTTTTTCAAAATTACCGAATGAGATGAAATGACAATCGGAAAGAAATTTCTTACACTGCAATATTAAATATTTAACATTTACCGGAACCAATTTTAATATGTTTTATTTAACAGTTTATTCCTTAGAGATGTATTTTAAAATTACATTTACAAGAAATTTACATTTAAAAACTAAAAACGTGATGTTGACAACTTTTGTCAATTGGCTTATTTCAGTAACTATTTAAAAACTACGTTCAAAAGAATTGTTTAATATGAAACAGTAAATATCTATCAAAACAGCTCTTAACGGCGCATCTTGATAAATATCTCGTACAAAGAATTTTTGAAAATTATATTCATTAATGACATGTAGTAGTATAAAATAATTTTTGATGATCGAGAATGCTTAGTCATTTTTTAGGCCTAAACAATTTATAAAAGTAAAATAATACCAGTTTCAAACTAAAGACACATAGTTTTATTAACCATGTGATTATAATAACTTTAAAATAATAATTAAGTCGTTTGAAGCAATATTTCATTGTAACGTTTAAGAAGATAATTACTGAAATTACGAGAAACTTTCTTAGATTAAAAAAAGAGAGGGGAGAGAAAATAGACGAGAGTTTTTTGGAAGAAAATTCATTATATTAATATCTCTGTAAAACATAAGTTGGTATTTTTTCCATATATATATATATATATATATATATATATATATATATATATATAAACGTGTGTGTGTGTGTGTGGGCATGTGCGTGTGTGTGTTAAAACTTCTCATTATTTATTCATAATGCATTTTTTTAGCCTACTTTCCCGGTAAAAGTCAGAGGAAGAAGAAAAAAGCTTGAAAAAATGCTTAATGCATCTTAAAAATATCGCGAAAAAAAAGTCAAAAATCAATAAAATAATTAAATGAATATCGAAAAATTAAAAATTGAAAAGTAGGGTATTGAGATGGGGGAAAATGTCTGTCGGTCTGTCTGTCTGTCCCTCACCCCTCTAAAAACTTTTAAGTGTCAAGTCCGATTTGAGCATTTTTTTTTGTTCGAACATTTTTTTTTTCGAAAAATCTTGGCGAGGACACCTCATTTCTATGTTTCACTTTTTGATTTGAAAAATTTTTTCGCTCAATTTTGAACAGTTCAAAAAAAAAACTCAACTTTATCGCCTACAGGAAAACTGGAAGTCATTATAGATTCTAAACTTAAAGGCGGATTAACTTCAAACAACTTTTGCTGGAAATAACTCTTCACGAATAACTCCTGACTCTGACTCCGAGAGTTTTGTGGCATTTTCCTCCGACTCCGACTCCTGAGCCGAAAATTAGTCGGACTCTGACTCCCTGACTTCGACTCTGATTTCGTAGGTTTATCAAAAATTTATACATGGAGGAAAAAATGACTGACTCTGACTCTTGGAAATTAAACTCCAACTCCTACTCATTTATCCCAAAGTAGGTCTGACTCCGAGTCCGCAAACATTGGTAGAGTTGCCGAATTTAAGAGAAAATGACCGATTTCAACTCCGAGTCTATGAATTAAAAACCTTCGTCTCCCGAATCGGACTCTTTTGTCCGAAAATGAGATTGACTCCGACTCCACAGCCATGGGTTCTACTGAAAAATAATTATTCTTAACTTGATTTGTTTTTATTTTCACTCTAAAGTTTTAATTTATACATTCAGTTTTTGTAAGATAAATTCGGAGTCCTTTATGTTTCTACATAAAGATATGTACAGCCGATTTTTTTTTTTTTTTTTGACAATGAAAATTATTGCTTTAAGTTGACATTATATATTTTTTATTTCTTTTTAAAGCGTATTAATTCATTAATTTTTTTTTGGCAACAGGAGAAAAACAAAGGTTTTTTTTTTGTATTTATTTTAATCAGCTTATTATTTTTGATTTTTTTTTCCTTTTTGAAAGCGGTTCAAGATTTTTTTTTTAATGTAATAAAGTGTATCAGCTGCTTTGTTATAAAGGTGCTGCTATTTTATTTGTTCGTTTATTCATCTATTTTTTATTTGCGCATCTAATTCTTTAGATGAGTGACGCATATTTTATTAATCGAAATCAGCTTAAAATATTAAAAGTAATGTTTGAAACGATTTGCGGTTTTAGCTATTTTTGAGAATATTGATCAGATATTAGAAAGTAGATATTGGTATACCGAAAGTAGGCTCGTTTAGTTCTGGACGGAACTTCTTGTTACCAACTGATAGAATATTATTTTTAAAATGCAGCATTAGTTTTCAAACTATTAAATTGAAGGAAACTTTTAAGCATAGCAAGCAATAAAAGAACATCTACAACTGTTGTTTTACGCGTGTTGATACTTCATGAATATCCGTTTAAAATTGGCAGCATTCCAGTTAAAGCCAGTTTCTTGTTGGTAATTTTTATCTTTTTCTGCTTGTTGAAGCAAGCTTTGTTGTACTGACACAATGATATGAGACAGTGTGAAGCAAAGGGATGTAAATGATAAAATTAAAAATTTAAAGATAATCAGTACAAATGGAAGGGGAACCATTCTGTTTTAGGGAGAGAGATGGTACTTGTAACTTTTGTCGGTATTGCTATACAGCATGATTTAGAAAAAAAAATCAATGAAAACCTACCTAACTTTCTGAAATTTAAACGCGTTTCACACAAAACTTTTAAAAGTCCACTTACATCCCTTTGCTTCTCACTGCCTCACATGTATTCTCATCACGTAAATCGTTAGAAATAGTTTTGACAAAAATTAAATTTTGCTTTTAAATAATAATTCAAAATTCATTTTTTGCTTTTTCCGTAGCATAAAACAACTTTTCCAGTGTCACTCAAGTAAAAGATAACTTTATTCTCTCTTAAAGAATGACTATGGTTCATTACATATCCTTCAGATGTGGTAATCAATATTGGTCAATGTGGATGCTTGGCATTCGATAAAGTGCCGATGAAATTGGTAATCTAAGTGGAGTTTGCAGTCAAAAAATTCCCTCCACGTTTTCAAATTTCAACTGAGAGAAATTCCATCCTCGATCTGCATTCATATCTCGATTATACGCCTCTGAATAATGGATTTCAACATCCTTCGGTGATCCCCAGAGATACCAGAGGCCTATAACTTCAGCATAAGTTGTTAAATAACTAATGCTTCTTGTTTTAAGACACATTTTGTATACTCATATTATTAGGATGTTTGATTTTCATGGCGCCCCTATTGATTTTAATTTAAGTATTACAAATGTATTTGTCACTTATGAAGCAAATCGGTAAATTAAAAGTATTTTGCTACTATAATAGTTTAATTAATGCATTTAAAAAATACATATATTTTTTACTATTGAATAACTAATCAAAATTTTACGGATTTTGGAAAAAAATATTTCAGTTAATAATATATTTTGTGAAAACAGAAATTGAAGACAGAAATCCCTCCTCCCCCGACGATTTAATTTATATTCCTCAATAAATATATTGTGACTGGTGTCCATTTCTGAAGTTTGAACAATATTCCAAATTTAATATTTCATGATGTCGCCAGTTTAATTTACAGTTATGGTTATACTAATTAACATACTTCGTCGGAATTTTTTGCGAGCCCCTGAAAAACCAGCTGTTAATAACTAATGTTTCTTATTTTAAGACACACTTTGCACATATTTTGTTTGTGATCAAATGATTTACCAACAAACTACATTATTATTAACATGAGAAAGTGACGGTCTGTGCAAAAAATATATATAAACATATCCTGGAGTGCATAAAGACTACCATTTTATGGGGTCGTGCTAAAGAATCTCCCCCTCCCCCTCGCGAATGAGCTTACGGTTTTGGGTTCGAAAAATGTCGGAGAAACTGCTTGGGTGGCAATAAAAAAAACCCAAATCAACCAGTCATACTGCATCTAAAAGGGCATATACGTCAGAAATTAATTTTATTAGCATTAGAAAAAAAAGTATTTCAAACATTTTCTTTTAAAAATAATTAATGAATTGAAAATATGACTGCAATACTTTACATTTTCTTCATATAGTGTTCGAACTCAATGTGGATAGATACTGTTAATATTAATATTAATGGATAACATTAATATCCCCATATGTATAATAGCGAATTTACTGATCGAGTGACGCTGTTACGTCAATCGCGACATAGCATAATGATTTGATAATATTTTCTGGTAATGTTTGACATGCAGGGAATGTTTTATTTTGTTTTACTGGGGTAAAACTGTAATTTGAAAAAAGGAAAAAGTGGTCAAGAATTAATGCTATATGGTGGAGTTTAGGGGGAATCCACTGCATTTAGGGTTAAAATTTTAACTATCGAAATATCACCAAACAGGCAATTGCTTCGCTCAAATGTAGAAGCAATTTTAACCCGTCATACCTTGTCGGGCGATTAATATTAATTAATAATTGTTGACGGTTTAGGCAGGGCCGTGACCCCCCATGACCCTCCCTTTGTATTCGCCCCTGACCATATGTTAATGATAGGGAAAATAACGTAAAAAATGTACAAATTTCCAACTCATTGTCGACATGTTTGGTCGACAATTGCTTCATGGAAAAAGGTTTTTTTTTCAATGCAGAAAATTGTGCGCTTAAATTGATTAGATGAATTTGGAAGTAAAGTCATCTTGAATGTCTTTACATATAAAGTATTACACTTTTTCTACAGTGAAAAATGGGTTTCTTGAAGCTCGAAACAAGTTTCTGAAATTAGTTGCAAATATTTGCATTTTTTACTTATTTCCTTATTATTGTTTGATTGCATTAGGGTTTTATTCACAAATGGGTTTAAAAAGAGAAACTCATTTACATAGCACGCATGATAAATTTGTCACGGCAGGAAATATAATAATAAAAAAATAAAAATAAGAATCCACAGCTATCAAATGATATTTTTAAATAACTATTATTTACTTCACAAAATAGTGTTATTCGTATAAAGGAAACTTTCAAATGAAAGAATTAAATTGATAAAGAAAGCAGCACGTATTACAATTGAGAACACACTAGTGACCTAATGTTAAAAATCTTACAAGTAATAAAAAGCAGAACTGCAGTTTTGTAAGACACACCCTTTTTCACAGTTAGAAAGAAACATTGATACTTTTTGCAAATGTATTGTATTTAGTACTGTAAATAGTGCACTTCTCCGCAAAACTTTTTTTTATTACAAACTATATTAAAATATAAAAAAAGTGATTAAAGTGGAAAACCAAGGCAAATAAAGCACAAATTTTGAAGAAAATACCCTGAACTTTGTCCATTGACAAAGACGTCCATTGTATCCTTGAAATAGCTATGTGCGGTATTTTCTCCAAAATTTGTGCTTTATTTACTTTGCTTTTTCACTTTAATCATATTTTAGTACAAAGCTAAAATGATAATTTTTCGTAAAAAAAAGGTATTGCGTAAAATTGGCTGTAAAAAAAGAAAAAAAGGCAATTGAATTTTTTTCAACTTTGGAACTCGCGTCAATAACTCTCTGACGAGTACCAACGCCAATATTACAACTTCGAGTACTTTGAGGATATTGGTATTTCTATCAGTGAAACAACTACTTCAAAGCAAATCGTATTTCTTAGATGTAAAAATAAACATAATCATAGTGAGAAAACATTAAATTCTTTCCGCTAGATTATTTGTCACTGCACTTTAGTGAATTAAAATAACAAGGTTTTTCAAACGAAAAATTAATTTAAAATAATATTTGAGCACGGTAAGTTTTAATATGTAAACACAGACACACAAGGAAAATAGAGTGTAAAACTGAATTACAGCAAAAGTGCACCAAAAGCGAAATTTCGAAATTTAATAAGTAAGCATTGCGTAGAAATATCTTTCGCGCAATATATTCTACATGCGCTTAAACTAAAATTCATAAATAAGGAAATTGAACCTTTCTATTCGGTAAGAAACAAGTTGTTTTATTTTTTCAAAAATCATCTAATATAGTAATTTCTTTATCTATATATATAAAGGTGACGGTGTTTCTTTGTTTGTTTGTTTCTTTCTTTCTTTGTACCCGATGGCTAGAAGATCCCATTGCACCTACAGCCCTGAAACGTGGCACAAAATTCGAACGTACCCCGGTTTTCTGCACCTCGAAGCCCGAAATCTAAATTTCTAAATAATTTTACCATAATTAACTAATTAAGCTAAAATTTCACGTTTTTTACCTAATTAGGGGGTAAAATCCCCCCATCCCCTAACATTATATGTCGTTGGAAAGAACTTTCCTTTCCGAACAAGATGATGTTTGTTCCATTTATCTCAGTTAATTAGAACAGGAGATATAAGCGGTTCTAATTGCGATCCTAATTGAGCCAATTTTCAAGGTTAAACTTGATTTTTGTTTCTGCAGTGACGTCATCTTCGGTATGTGGTTTAAATTAAGGCCCCTTTATTTACGAGTCGGCGCATCAGCTTAAGATCAGCCTTTTTGGTTTGGAGCGCGAGTTTGATTGGTTGTCATTTCTGGCGATTGTTCGCGTTTGGTGATTGCTCAATGTGAGCGATTATTAGTGGCACGCGAATTAATTAATAAATAAAGTATTATTTTCGGCAAATTTGGCGAAACCCGAAACTGTGCTGTGGTAATCCAAGCAGCGTAACAATGAAAAATCCGATCCAAAATGGCTGAACTTAAGCTGATGCGTCGGCCTATCTATATAGAGCCCCCTAGTAAAGTTAAAAAAAAAAAAAAAAAAAAACTTTAACACAATAAACTGAGTATTCAGTAAAGTAGTTAGATCTTAGTAATAATTTATATTGAAAATATACAGTTTGCCATTTGCAGAATGAGGAGCAGACAGAAAGTTAACTCTCCGAAAAGAAGATGAATGGGAAAAAAAAATGTATTTCATGGCAGTGTATTAGTTATATAATCATGCGTCTTGAGCTGAATCTGTTAGCGTTATCCCTAACATTCTATAAGTTTTTTGTTACTTATATTTGTTTCGTTTTTTTTTTCATTTCATTGAACATGAAGCTTAAAGGATATATTTTGTCTTCAATTTTTCTATACGTTATTTCTATTAGTTAGAAATCAATTTTCTTATGAGTTTTACTATACGTAGTAAGAACAAATGTTTTGGAAACAATGAACCTAATTGCTGCAGTAGCACAAAAAAAAAAAAAAAAAAAACAACGATCCAACAGTGTGTAAGAAGCAGAAAAAGTATCCTGATGCTTTCACTTAAAGAAATAATAGATTTGCTCGCAAAGAGATTAGTTTTTGTAAATAAAAGAAAACTAGAACAGTGTAAATAAAGATTTATTAGCTTTTGCTAAAACACCGATTTAGGATATCGCTGTTGATAAGGTAATTCTGCTTTGTAAAAATTGAGTCGATTTTGATGCAGACGTTAGGGAAAACATTTTAGTAACTGTATACTGTTTGCAGAATGAGGAGCAGACAGAAAGTTAACACTCCGAAAAGAAGATGAATAGAAAAAAAAATGTATTTCATGGCAGTGTATTAGTTCATTGAGGGGAAAAAAATGCTGCGTGCACATGAAACTAGAAAGATGAAAACTATAGAATGCCAATATTAACCGTTGATGCCCCTGAAGTATTCGGCTGTTGTCTTAACCATGTAAATTTTGACTTTCACAGGTGAGTATCAAGATTTCCGAGGTTTTTATCTTTCACAATCAGAAATATATTGTAAAATAAAGACAAATATTTGCTGAAATCAAAAAACATCCATTAAAACTGTATGCCCAACGTCGCTAATGGAGTGAAATTTATAGATTAATTAGTGTCGTAGGCTTCGGTCCATTTCGCGGGCTGTTTTACAACACTAAATATTTGAAACGAATGAGAGATTCTTGGTCAAAAAAAAAAAAGAGGCAAGTGGATAATATACCAAGTGCATATGTTGCCGTGAAAGTTCAAAATCTACTAAATGTCGACATAACACATGAAATGCATCGGTGAAAGATCGAATATTTCCGGTCAACCACCAGTGAACGTCGACATCATTCCATTCTCCAATTTCGGTCTTTTACAGTAACATGTATATACATATATAGTTTCTTTTGAGTAAAAACAATCATCAATATGACTCAAGAATGAGAAAAACCCTGCCATATTGTCATCATTTTTTTTTCTGAATGATTATTTCAAAGCTCTGCTATTTTGATACCTTTCTTGTGATAACAGCAATAGGATTTAAAAAAAAAAATGTTGTTCTGAAAAAGATTTCAGAGACTTATGCCACATTAATAAAGTTTTATTATATTCTATGTTTCATTTATATAGAACAGTGATGCCCAATCTATGGCCCGCGTGCCATATATTGACCGCGATGCTGATCCATATAGCTCGTTGATATGTTCAATGTTACAAATCGAAGATGAAATTTTGGATCCTTCCGAAAACAACTAATCATCTGAACGAATGATTGCAGCGAATTTGACGTCATATAGTCAGAAATTCATTTATAAAAAACAGTTGAAAACTTCCCATAAATAAATTAAGCGTGTAGTGTAAAAACAACAATTCTTGCTTTGTAATTTTCTTTCCTTCCTGATTTTTGCTCAATTGTTATCTAAAAAGATTGAAATATATTAAAATTTTATATATGTTCTTTCTCACGAGATCCATCTTCGTATGAGGTGTTATCAGCGAGTGAAAAGCGGTTAGGAACTTTTGCTATAGAATATTACAGCAATCTATTTTTTTTTTACCATAGTGCGTCGCATTGGATTATGTAGAAGCACACGTCATTGCTACGCAACTTTAAGAAGTGTAATTAGTTTCGTTTTTTTAAAGTTCATGTACCTGAATTTTTTGTACTTTTTTTGTTGAGAGTAATAACAACGTTGAATATTTTATTTTCTGTCGAAAGAATGGGTGACAAATCTACTGATAAAAAACTTTAATTAAATCTGCGATGGAATTAAAAGTATGCTATCTATTTTATTGGTACTAGTGATCAAGCACTGGCATTTGGGTACTAAAAAGAAAACATAACAAAAGAAAAAGAAAGAAAGGAAAAAAAGAACAATAAAAGTAAAGAAAAAGAAAGAAATGCTTCTGCTTTTAAGGTATGCAATTAAGTGTTATTATAAAATGTTGTTCCTAAAATAACGAAAAAAAATTTTGTTACGACAATTTTATGTACTATAACGAAGTAAAACAATAGTAATAAGTTTCTAAAAGTGTTGATGCATCTTATATTTGTGAAAGAGAAGTAAAAGGATCAAAGACTGAATTCAATTCAGAGAAATCATTTGGAAATTATATCAAACTATTAGATTTAAAACTTTTTTGTTCTTTTAGTATATCAGAATGACACGAGTTATTTATCCTTTTGTTCATCATCGATATGATACACTTTTCCCCTATCTGCTTCCATTTTATCCTTAATTGCACAGAAGGAATTGGTATTGTTCAATTGATGAACCCAATAACGGAAGCGAGAAAAAATCATTAGCAACATTTTTTCAGAAAACCAGTTGAAAAATGCTTTCAAAACTCATATTGCTAAAGCGTAGAAAAGTACAAATATAAAAAACTGCGATTCATGCATAAAAAATAAGTAACGTAATGGGCAAAAAAAATCCCTTTATTAAAAAAATATTCATAACTTATCATCAATAACAACTATGGTTTGTCTGAAAAATTTCTCTTGATCCTCTGAAGAAAATAACTGCATTCCTTTTAGTAAATTAAAAATGATAAAAGAACATTTCGATAAGAAATTTACATCATTCGTTTTTCACTTCTTCAGTTAATTGCCTTTATTCCGAAAATATTTCTCGAAGCGCAATAAAGATGATTCAGCAAGATATTTATGCACATTTTTTTTCTGTTGGAAAAAAAAAATAAGAGTTGCTTTTTACAGATTCCAATCCTGCAGTTATTCTATCTTTACTCGTATTGAAATTAGAAGCGTTCTAGGAGTTATTGCTTCCAATCTTAAGTCTTGAACTTTTACTGCATTGTTAAAGATTTATGATAACGCGGTAGTTATAATATCGCATTATTTGGAATGTTAATAGCTTTCGAAACTGAACTACTTTACCGCTATCAATCTTAAATGCGTATAATCTCGTTCCTGGATCAGAATACAGCAATAGTAAATATCAAAATTTATCAAAAATAGTCGCTTTTAGAAGTTAGACGTTTTGTCATCATGATTTTTTTTCTGTTACTTAATGAAACATTTATAAGTCTTTCTAACTTTAAACTTTCTAGAACAGGTGTTCCCGAATTTTTTTTCTGATTCGCGGCACCCTTTGAAGATTTTTTTCACAACACCCTAGTCTATCTCTAGTGTATACATAGGGGAGGGTAGCCCAAAACGGGTAGGTTTTGGAAGAACGCTCAAAAATTGTAGTTTTTGGATTTTAATCGCAACAATTTCGGTTTTTATTTCCTAGCAGGGTTCTTAAATTTCAAAATAAGAAGTGATTTTTGTATTATTTCAAACCCAATATTTATTTATAATCAAACTTAACAAACATGTGAAAAACCCGCTTTGCCCTACCATTGATCCCAAAGCTGGTAAGCTTAACTAATTGTGATTTGGTACATTTTTTAATCAAATATCAAGTTATAAATGATTAAAATAGTTGACTAGCTACCTGCCATTATATAACAAAATATAAAACAGTTGTACTTATCCAATTTAAAGTTAGTACTATTTGTTTAGAAAACAATTAGTAAACTAATTAATTGCCATCCTAAAAAATAACTTTTTAAAGTTATACTTATCTTATTGAAAGAAAAAATCTAAGTCAGCACACGAGTCAAGAAATTTTAAATAAATATATGATTAAATCCTACGTCCGCTTTGCCCAAAGGCAAGTTTTTTATTTCAATAATTATAACCCTAAATTAATAATTTTAAAAAACGGAATGACCATCGTAGTTTATAGATGGATAGTGTCAGAATAAGTTAATATTATTGAAAATAAAAAATAAGCTGCTCTTCGACTAATCACAAGCTACAAAACTTCATTTTTTTAAAAAATGTATCATTTTTTTTATTTTAAGCCTGGTTGCGCCATGCCGTTTCACTGCTGCTTCGCTGGGACTGATAATAACTCGGGGGCGTTCGGGTAAACACGACATTCGTATCCGCCGCCGCTAACACACCATGGTGGGGGGGGCATACGAAGGCCACCCTCCACTATATAATAAACTCTCATTGATCCAACCCTATTAAACCAGACTTCGCTTACAGGACAGTCGTTTTTAGATGAACATTTTATTATAAAGATAAGAGTTGCTTTTTACAGGTTCCAGTTCTGCAGCTATTCTATCTTTACTCGTATAGAAATTAGAAGCGTTCTAGGGTTTATTGATTCCAATCTTAAGTCTTTAACTTTTACTGCATTGTTACAATACTGTATTTTTGTAAGCAGTATTTTGTATTTTTATAATGTTTTTTTTTTTAAATACAGTTTTATCTTTCATTCTCTTGAGTTCAAAATACAATTTTTTTGTGTTCAGGAGTTTGTTTATGTACCTTGGCACAATTTATAGGTAATTTTGTTTGATTGGTACCTTAATTAATTCGTACGACCTGCAGGAGCGCCCACCTAAGGGAGCCATTGAAGTTTATATAGGGGAATTGTTTTGTGTTAAATTTTTATCGTTTTTTGAGGGAGGGGGGGGGGCACCCTCACGGCCTGGAGTTTCTTTTAGTCCAGATAATAGAGGTTCTAATGCTTCTCGTTACCATGGACACTTCGCGGCTCTCCTCGTCTTTTCCTGTTGCACCCCAGGCTGCCGTGGTACCCAGTTGGAGAACCCCTTTTCTAGAAAATTGATGTTTTTATACTAACCATCTTAAACCTATATATTTACATCTCTTTTTTTGTTTAACCATTTATGATTCTTTATCACTGAAAAATTCTGCACCTCAGAGCCAGAGTGACGTAAGTCCAAAAATTGCGATTTTCCGTTTATTAGTGCATTGTATGTAGAAGTAAGTCTACTCGGCATCCAGCCATGTGAACGTAATCCTTCTAAGAAATATTTTCAATTTTTACCAGGGGAAAAGATCATGTGTCCCATCATTCGCATGCACCAGAAAAAAGTTTTTCCTCCTCCTGTAAAATTATCATAATGTGACTTACGTCCTTCTGGCTCAGAGGTACAGAATTGCTTTAGCATTAAAATTTATTTTATGTTTATTTTAGTACGCGCACGACTTTGCCCGTAGTAGAATATTAAAATGTCATTTGTTTCGCCTGTATATTTACAGTTAACGTTTCCTTTGCGTTAAGTATTATTATTATTTTTTCTTTATATAAAGATCTGTTCACGTTCTTGGCAGATTTGAAAACTTCGCATGTTAGCTTAACTGAAACTAGCAAAAGCCTTAGAAATATTTTAAAAGAAGAAATAAGTTTCCCTTCCTTACTTAAGACACGAAATAAGACATTTTTCTAAAATTCAACACTATATAAGGAAGGGTGTAAATAATTTAATAATTTACTGAACGTAATTCCATAAAAACTAAGAAAATAAAACCAGACGACTTTTTCTGAGCAGTTTAAATATTTTGATTAAAATACTTTTTAATAAAGGAATAAAAGGATGGATCACCAAAATAAGCATGTTTTTAAGAATATTAAAAAAAAAAAAAATTGACATCTTGATTTCAAATTATGTTTTACACAATCACGAGTGTGTGTGTGTGTATGTAGACGTGTGTGGGGGGTATGTGTGTTTGTGTGTAGGGGGTATGTGTATGTGTGTAGGCATGTGTTTTGTGTCTGCGTGCAGGTATGAGTGTGTAGGTAGTTGTGTGTATGAGTGTTTGTTTTTGTGGAGGGGGGGGGGAATGTGTATGTGTGTGCAGGCATGAGTGCGTGGGTAATTGTGTGTAGGTGTGTGTGTATGTGTAGGTGTCTGTATGTGTTTGAGTGTGTGTGTATGTGTTTGTGTATGTGTGTGTATGTGTGTGTGTGTTTGTGTGTGTGTGTGTGTGTGTACGTGCATGTATGTATGCGTGTAAGTGTAGGATATTGACGCAACCTGGAGACGATTTTCGCTAGAGGAGCAGCATCTTTAGGCGGCCGGTCGACGGTGGTGCTGCAGAGGGTGCTGGTGGGAAAATAAAATCATAGCACATCAAAACAGTCAAATGAAAGCAATAAGCAATCGTGATTGCTCAAAAAATAGGGGGGGGGGAGTAGCGAAACAATCAAAGGGAATAAAACACGTAACTAATGTATCATACACGTTTAATTTACCTCTCGAAAATAATTTCCTTTTTTCTTTAATTTTTGACTTCGTTCTCGAGCTTAATCATTTAGAATCGCTTGACTTGCTTAAGACACGCCTTGGATGTTGGTTTTCTATAAACGATTTCTACAGTTCTCCTAATGCTAGTAAAAACTGCAAACAAACTTCATCTAAAGCAGAAAATTTCAAGCTTTCAAATGACTTAAAACTTAAAAATGTGATTGAAATATTTCTTCCCCCTATTACCAAATTTATGTAAAAAAATGGACTTAAAATTGGAATATAAAAAGAAAAAAAAATGAAATTTCGAAAAATTGCTCCGAGTTGCACACTCTCGTGCTGCAAACTAATTTTGTGCCAAATTTCAAGAAAATCTGTCGAACGATCTAGGCACTATGCTCGTGACAGACATCCAAACAAACTTTGAGCTTTATTATTAGTTGAGATAGATCATTAGATCTGTGGCTTTTGATATAGCTGTATGAAATGAGAAAAAAATTTGCGCACTGAATTTAAGACTCCCTGAGAGCAATTGCGCTTTAAAAATTTCGATAAAATAACTATTTCTTACGGGATGAAATCCTTTTTTCCATTACGCCATCACATTTTGTTTAGTCCATAGATCCTGGTTTCAGTTTCTGTAACCCCAACCCCCACGAGCCTTAATGTGAGGTCACGCCCCCTCCTACTGTCGTTTGTCAATGTATTAAAATGGTATAATGAAGTTTTGTTAAGATAGCTGAAGCTGGTTATTACATGAAAATACGATTAGATTCAAATGCTAATTTTATAATACTGCGTATGACTTTTTTTGAACATTTTGTTGTTAGAACAGATGAAATCTAAAAACCAAGAAATGAATGAGCAATTATTTGAGGAAATATAGAATGATCACATCACATTAATATGATTGATTCCACATCTGTGTTTCCTGCAAAGGCATTCATATACCAGTTATTTTCGTACCTAAGCGTACATGGATGTGTGTGGCCGTTTATGTGTATGTTCCTTACACACACCCAGTTATGTCGAATCAATGCCAAATTTATCACAGAGGCCAAGGAATTCAAATTAAGTGATTTTCGCCAGAAAATCTTTGAAACGGAATGCTTACTCCTATTAATAACTGATTGCATTTTTTGAATTCGATAAAAAAAAATACAAAGAGCTCTAAATTAAAATTCTGAGTCATAAAACTGCTCTTTTCTACACATTAACGGAAAATTTTACACTTTTTCCCCTCTTATTTAAGCCTGATTGTTGAACATGCGTCACTCGACGCAACTTTTATTTTCGAGGTAGATGGCACAAAGCCGGGCAATGCAGTTAGTATAATACAAGACTCAACTCATCTTTGATTTAGCCGAATATTAATGTTATTATATCTGTATACACAATCATTTCTACCCTTCAAACATAATATCAGAATAGTTTTGCTCTAGTAACAATGACAAGGTCTTGTCTCACAAATTGAGTGAAAAGGTGACATATGATTTTACTCAATCTTAATGACTAGTCAACATTATTATTCTTGATTTTATAGAAAGCATAACAAAAGTGTTTCTAATTCCAAACTCATATCTAAATTTTAAATTTTTTTTCCCAAAACAAATTGCCTCTGGTATGATAAATAGCATTTATTGTTTGCTTGATTTAAAATATAGTTTTATTGTTTTCAGCACTTTAATGCCTGCCACACGGCATTCCTGCACTGCCTGAGATAAGTTGGCTCGTAAAACTTATTTCTGCTTGAAACAGAGAAGAATGATCTTTTATGGTTCACTCGAAGAGAAGATTTATGCGCGTTAACTTCCGCCGTGAACAGTGACAACATCTATTGACATCATAAAAAACATCAGGAGCTCCGAAGCTGTAAAAGGGAAATACGTTGTTATTTTTGTATTAGATGTGTATGGCGTCATAAGTTTACCAGGTGTATTTGAGGTCGTGTGACTTTATAGCATTCGTGAATGTGGAATAAATCTGCAACAAAGTAATCATTAAATGCATGCTTTGATTTCATTCGAGAGTTTTTAAGATAGTAAATATTGTGGAAGGTTTTTAGCCGCTGATTCTAGTAATATAAAGGAGTATCCAGAAGTTCTTTTTTCTTCTTCTAATGGAGTTGTGTAAGGAACCTTATGCCTTTTGCAGACCTAGTGCAATCCCCGGAGAAAGCATCCAGTCGCTTATGTCCCACCATTAAGGCGCGAATGTTAATAGCACATATGAGGTAGTGGCAAGGGGTAGCAAAGGGATGCAAGTGGCAAAATTAAAAATTTGGAGATAACCAGTACAAATGGTAGGTGAGCCCCTCCTCTGTCTTGGGGCAAGAGTTAGTACTATTAGCCCTGGTAGGTGCTGCTGTACAGCATGATTTAGAAAAAAAAATCAATGAAAGCCTACCTAGGACGTAATCTTTATATGCGTTTTACTCAAAACTTGAAATGTCCGCTTGCATCCCTTTGCTTCTCTCTGCCTCATATAATTTTGAAGCCCTGTTTCCACCAGATGGAGACATCTGGGTTCTCTTTGATGCAAAGTTGCACTAATTTTGCCGAGGACATACAAAGCTAAAAGAATACCTAAGGGGCATTCTATATGCAGCATAATCTGACGATATGGGCGCTGACGATTTTCCAAGTTCAGAAGTTGTTTTGATAAAAATAAGAGGCTTGCTTCTGCCAGCAAGACCATAAATACTTTGTTTTACTAACTTTTTCGTTGTTTATAGACATTTACGTTCAAAGACACAGTTCATCGAATTGGCGCCTACCACGTGGGAAATTAGAAGAAAAGCGTACTGCGTTTTGGAATACATTTGTACACCAAAATAGCTTCGTTTATAGTTGTTCAAAGAACTTTTCCCACAAAATGTGGTTAAAATAAACTGCATAGTCACAGCTTTAAACAGTGGTCGAAGCAGTTGAAGTTAATTGTCCAATCGTTAGAATTTTCGTGTTGGAGCAAAGAATATTTGGCATTGCTGAGTTAGCAAGTGAGATCCCCAGACCTGAACTCCTTTGATTTTTTCAAATAGGATTATTTGCAAGTCCAAGTGTTTGGGGGCTCCATTTCTCGTAAAACTTACTCATGTAATTCCAAGGGGAATATTATTACTCCTCTAAGTCCAGGGGATTTTTTAAAATGTTATAACAACGTTCACAGGTGTTCTTTCTTTTGTCCCATTCAATCAGAAGTCAATAACAAAGTTATTGAAAAAACGGCTTGGAGTGTTCCATTTGTACAGCAACAGGTACTATTTATTCTGCCAATATTTACACATGATAAGGGTGAAAAAAGATAATGAAAAACTCAACTTATCTTTTAGAACTCGTGGTATGGGTAGCCAGTTCATTAATTAAATTACAGATTGATCTTCTTTACTAATAATGAAGCTGAAAGTCTCTCTGTCCGGAGGTTGTCTGGATGTCTGTAGGATGTCTGGATCTCTGTGACGCGCATAGCGCCTAGACCGTGTGGCCGATTTTCATTAAATTTGGCACAAAGTTAGTTTGTAGCATGGGGGTGTGCACCTCGAAGCGATTTTTCGAAAATTTGATGTGGTTCTTTTTCTATTACAATTTTAAGAACAAAAATACCATAAGATGGACGAGTAAATTACGAAATTATCATAACGTGGAACCGTAACATGGACACAAGCCAATTGGCGAGAAAATTCACCATGCATTATTTGTAAATATACAGGCGAACCAAAAGCCCTTTTAATTTTTCTATTACGGGCAAAGCCGTGCGGGTACCACTATCTAAAATATAAATGAGTAAATGCTTGGAGAATATAGTTTGGATTATGTGACGTTATTGTTCATCCTTAGATGGAATTGAGACATGAGATCGCAGGAATTCAGGTAACGATTTGGAGTTTCTTTGAGACCACATACACATTTGGAAGAGAGAGGTATGCTGGAAAGGGCGCGTTGCCCGTTACAAAGAGGGTGACTGATCTGTTCTTAGTCCTGGCGAGGAGTTGGAGAGGAATTAGAGAAGGAGTTGGGAAGATGAAGTACAACCTTCTGCCTCTTAATTCATTTTGCTAATGTATTTTTCATCAGTCTCTTTCCGGCAATTCAGTAATTCTTGTTTTACAAATTATTTTAGTATTGATATACTCAGACATATAGATGTACTTGGATCGCTTGCTGCTTGGTTGGCTAAGACGTCCTCATGTGTTCAGCGTAACCTCTTATCCAACTGAAAGTGATAGCATCTTGGATTTTAAGCCTTTTCTGAATTTCCCTTGCCAGAGCATTCTGATGCATTGGAAAGCCTTCAAAGGAGGAGACACTGCTGGAATCTTTACTAATAATAAAGCAGAAAGTCTCTCTGTCCGGAGGATGTCTGTAGGATGTCTGTAGGATATCTGTAGGATGTCTGTGACGCGCATAGCGCCTAAACCGTTCGGCCGATTTTCATGAAATTTGGCACAAAGTTAGTATGTAGCATGGGGATGTGCACCTCGAAGCGATTTTTCGAAAATTCGATGTGGTTTTTTTTTATTCAAATTTTAAGAAAAAAAAAACTATCATAAATTACGAAATTATCATAACGTGGAATCGTACCATGGGCGCAAGCCAATGGGTGAGATACGAAATTATCATAACGTGGAACTGTAACGTCGGTACAAGCCAATTGTCGAGAAAATTCACCATACATTATTTGTAAATATATACAAGCGAACCAAAAGACCTTTAATTTTTCTATTACGGGCGAAGCCGTGCGGGTGCCACTAGTTACTAATAATAAAGCAGAAAGTCTCTCTGTCCGGAGGATGTCTGGATGTCTGTAGGATGTTTGTAGGATGTCTGTGACGCGCATAGCGCCTAAACCGTTCGGCCGATTTTCATGAAATTTGGCACAAAGTTAGTATGTAGCATGGGGGTGTGCACCTCGAAGCGATTTTTCGAAAATTCGATGTGGTTCTTTTTTATTCCAATTTTAAGAAAACAAAACTATCATAAATTACGAAATTATCATAACGTGGAACTGTAATGTCGGTACAAGCCAATTAGCGAGAAAATTCACCATACATTATTTGTAAATATACAAGCGAACCAAAAGACCTTTAATTTTTCTATTACGGGCGAAGCCGTGCGGGTGCACTAGTACAGAATAAATTGCTGCAGAAGTAGGGTGATTTTTTTCCATATGTGACAAGTTTTGACAAATAACCAAACGCTTTGCCTGGAATACGAAGTTCGAAAACTTTATCCTTGCGGACCATTCGTGGATTCGTACTTCATCCCATAGCTCCACAAAATCCACTCCTACTCAATACTTAGTTTTTGAGGTATTTGGGTGTAACTCCAAATTCCAAAGTAAGGAGCATTTCCTTGTAGGCAGCTCTTTGGAATGGGGTATTGGTTACTTGGTTGTCTATGCCACTTCTTCTAAGTAGCTATGACTGAAATTGTGGCCAGGAATTTTTAACGCCATGTTAGTAATGCTTGTTTAGAGTAGAAAAATAACAAGATCGAATTTTAGAAGAAACTCTACTACAGCAGTTCCCAACCTTTTTTGCCGTGCGAACCCCTTTCAAAATTTGTACAAGTTAAACGAACCCCTTTTGTACTAAGCACTAAGCGAAAAGCCCCCCCCCCCCCCCTCCAGCACACATTAACAGAAATTTATTTATTTTTTTTTTTTTTTTTGAAAAACAAAAATAATGATCGCAAAATATAGAAGTACAAACATTGTTACAAACTAAAATGATAGTTAAAACATTATTCCAAAACAAATATAACGAAACAAACAGATTGATAAATTCTTTGAGGTTCAGCTCACTTTCAAAAAATCTCTAATGGAATGGTTGTGGAACAAAGAATTTCAAAGTTTGGCTCGAATGTCTTGTCTGACAGTTTCAGTATTACATTAGGTTCAGCATTTCATTTCCTTCCGCATTTATCTCTACACGCTGAAATTCATTTTTCTCTATGAAAACTTTGTCCAAAAGGGGTAATAAAATAATGTTTTTTTCTATCACAACAGTACATTTATTCGTAATTCTAAATCAATCAATCAAAAAAAAAAAAAAAGATCTGAAAAATATCTTGTACAGAAAAGGTCTCAGATTAACAAAATGATCGTTTTTCTTCCAGTAAAATCTAGTTGTTTGATAAGGATACAACGTGTATACTAATCGTTTTAGTGCTGAAGAATTTTCTTTTTCTATGCTAAAATGCGGAATAAAATGCACGGTTTTTGTTTTATTTTACTTTATTTTTGAAAATTAGTAGATACGTCTGCAATTAACTCTAATTATTACTTGAACGGTAATTTTACCAACAAAAATATTTTTATACTCACTTATTTCCAGATATTTTTTCTGCGCAAATTTCGTGAGTTCTTTCTTTACATGGAGTGCCAATTTTCATATTTTAACTCCGCACATTTTTTTACGACGCGACGTACCACACTGTAGCAACTGACAACGACGCTTGTTGCACTTTTTGTGTCACTGGCATTTCAGGCGATGCACAAGAGAAGCGCGACAGCTCTTCGTCGCCCTCAAATGGCACAGAAATTGAACATAGAAAATTAAGTAAAAAACCTGTGACCCTCTTCCTCCAATCAACTCTAATTTGAATTCTGAAACTTTGAATTCAAATTATGTTTTTCGCAATCACGAGTTGCGACAAGATCCTACTCATTAGAGTTATTGTTTCTAGAAATGGCTCCCCCTCCCAAGCATGTCCCTCCTCCTCGGTGGTTATGTGTGCATAGTTGTGTGTGTGCAGGCTTAAGTGTGTGCACGCAGGCCTGTGTATGTGTGTAAAGTCGCGCGCGTGTAGGCGAGGGTGTATGAGCATGCGTGTGTAGGACATGGACGCCACCACCCTGCAGAAGTGGATTCCGGGGGACAGTGCTCAGGACCAGAGCAGCAGTGGCGCCGTCGGTGGGCGGTGGTGCTGCTGGTCCAAGATGAAAAAGGAACCACAACGTCAAGGTCTGTCAAATGAGAACAATAAGCAATCGTGATTGCTCAAAAATAGTTCAAATGCTCGCATATGCTCCATTTAATGTTTCCATCAAGTTCCATTGAACTTTCCAATCAAACGGGGAAAACTGAAGCATTCGCATGCTTTCATCTAAATACATTGCATTCAAAAGTTTAATTTTTTCGGCACGGGTTCAATTCTATCATGCTCAACGAAAAGAGTAAAAACCCGTTCCTTGAAATGACTTAATTCTTAAAATTTTCTAAAAATAAATGTCAGCAAGTGTTCAACATTTGTATCCAAAAGGTATCGAATGTGCAAGAGACAACTTAATAAATGACGAGCAAAAAACGCTTGAACTTGAGGCTTCATCTCAAACAAAAATGTTTAATTTCGGTCATTACAATATTATTTTTGCAAATCCCGTTGGTACCTCTCGCGCGAACCACTGGTTGAGAAACGATGCCCTACTAAGTGCACTCTCGTATTTCAAACTAATGTTATGCCAAATTTCATGAAAATAGGACGAAGGGTCTTCCCCCAACGTGATTCAGAATTATACATACTTGTATATTTTCTGATTTATTATTAGTAAAGAAGTATTAACGAATTTTAATTCTAATTTACAATCATAAATGCGATTTGGCAAGAATAAAATCAACAATTCGAACGTTAAAGAATAAACAAGTGCTTAAACCTATATTGAGTCACATATACAGTTTTTAAAGTCGGTATTGATAAGAAAAAAATCAGCCTTTCTAACTTAAAACCGCATTCTTGTTAAAAAGTTTGAAGCATATTTATTCACAATGCCTGCAAAATTCCATGAATAACTCTAGTTTTCCAAACTAATGAGTATGATATTTAGCATCGTCAAATGACTTAAACGGCTTAAGGAAAAACACTTTAAATTGGAATGAATTTTTTTTAGGTGAACTAAAGCATAAAACATGTTAACAAAATTTCTTTCACGACATAATTACTTATGATTAAATTAATAGTTTTTAATTAGTACATTTTCCAACGGAAATGATTAAAACATCAGTTACATTCCGATTAGTTTAATATTTCTACTATTATTCAAATGCTTAAAAGTTTGAAATCGTTTATTTGAGGAGGAATGTAATGATTTTTCATATAAATGGCATTGTAGTCCAAATAAATTTCTGGTGAAGGAGCAGTTAAAAATTGTTCAACTTGCACGAAAAGTGCTGTTTTCATAAAATTTTTATATTTTACGCAAAACTTTTCCGAATGAAGTGCTAATTTATAAATCGTAAAGCTTAGCGTATAAAGTAAAACTCAAAATCATTTGTGAAAATCTTTTTTTCAAACCTTCAATAATTATCACACAAAATAGACGAATGAAAATATTTTAAATGAACGATAAATTCTTATCTTCTGAATTTTGAGAATTCTAAATTGAAATTATATCATTTTATTGTTAGTTCTATTAGAATATTCAGTAAGCGTATTACAATTTCAATTCCATATAAAAGAAAAAAAAAACATGTTTGTAATACCATCTTCATGTTCGTACAACTGTTTAAAGACTCAAAAACAAACCAAAATATTATAATCTTTGACTGGTACTTAATAAGATAGTTATTCATAAAATTGTATTTACTGACTATACTTTTGTGTGATTATCATCGGTTATTATTTGATTTTCAAATTCACTTAAAGCTCTGTTATTAGTTTAGCATATCATTCAAGTTATCAATAAAATCACTCAAATAACTAAGTCTAACCCATTCATGCTCTTGAGATTCCCGTTCTGCTTTTCCCGAGGCTCTATATTTCCTTTCTGCTAACACACCAAAACTATGTTATACAGATAACCTAAGTTGAATTAAATCTGTTTATTCAAAACATTTTATTGCAATTATCAAGCCATGGCTTTCTCCGATCGGTCCGTTCCCCACGCGAGGGGAGCAGACTGATCGGAGAAAGCCATGATCAAGCAAGCCCTCACTTGATTGTAAAGAGAATTCATTTGTACAAATAGGAAGATATTCTTAGAACGTCTAGGGGGAAATAGCATAGATTTTATGTGTACTTTTGTTTACGTTTGTGAAAGTATTCCACTGTCGCATTAGGTGGAAACTAGTAGAATAAAAAAAAAAAAAACAATTAGTTTAAAACTAAATATGCTTACTGCACATGTGAACTCGCAAGTTACAGAGTGCATCATCAAGATTGAACAGAACGTCAAAACTAAATAAATAAAGTAAGAAAGAAAGAAATTAAATACATATATGTATCTTTATATATATATATACTAGCTTACAACCTGGCGTTGCCCGGATACTTTTCAATGTAACATGTCTTTCAGATTATTAAATGGGTGAACTGTATCTAAATGAGCGTAAAATATGACATTCATACCGCTCTCTGGGCCCGAACTCTCAAAAGACTTGAAATATCACAGAAAATAAAGTATTAGTAGCAAAAGCAGCATTAGCTAAAATTTAAAAAGCATGAGGCATGTTGTTTAGAAACTTTCGTGTCCACTGGCACATTGCCTGAGGTTGAATCAGACGGGATATACATAAATTGTTTTAATCTCTTAATACAAAGACAAATAATTGTCTTATGCACATCTTGTGGGACAACCTTTTACGTGATGCTTCAAATAAGAAAAGGTGCTTTGCTGCTTTCATAGGTTTTGCTTACCCAAAGACAACAAAAAATTCGATAGTAGTCTACAAATACATTTCATTCAGAAAAAAAAAAATGATGGAATGTATCCCTAGAAAAAGTCGTTAGCTTACTAAAAATAAAAGTCAATGGGTTTTATCAGGCCCAAATATGTGCAAAATTGTCATCTTGACCACAAGTGTAACTTGTATAAAGAGACGCACGTCAGAGCTACATTTTATTTTTTTTATATTTATGTAAATTTTTATTTTCGTAGGTAAAAATGACAGTTGAACAGTCACACACCACTGTCTTGCAAAGCTCTGAAATTTGTCTAGAGTTAAATTCATCTTCAGATTTTTAAAACTTGATGTTGTTGTTGTCGTGTGTCAGCGACGCTGGCAATTTGGGGTGCGCTGCTTCACTTTTCCAACTGTACCGTAATTTGGTGTGAAGTCCGACTTCTACAGTACACACATGCCATAAGGACCCTTTTATAGGGTAGGCAAACCATTCACAGCATAACAGCACATTCACACAAAGAATGGACAAGGACAGGAGAGAGAAAGTACGTCCATGTCCGAGCTGGGATTCGAACCCGGACCTTCCTGTCACTGTCAGACTTCACTGACCACTAGACAAGGAAGGCGGCTTAAAACTTGATACTTGCCGTAAATGTTTTACATGATATATCACACTGATGCAGATAGTGAGACCATTGATTTGAATTTGTTGCTCCAGAATATTCCTTTGAGATTATTTAAATTTGAATTTCTAGAGTCACACTCATCATGAGGGATGGGTAGGGGTCCACTGAATATTAGCTCCCATAGATAGTTACAGTTATTATTTCAATTTACGTAGAGATGGACTCATTTATTGAAAGTACTACGTATTTAAAAATCGTCAATTGAACCGCTTTATGGAGAAAGATGTAGGCGTATACATTTCGGTCACTATATGTGTTCTTATCATTATTTTTTAAATATTTGCAGGCTATAAAATAAAATTAAAAACCGTCTTGTTTTTACTTACAACTGTATAACAGACAATCCTTTTGTTTATATTCTACAAAAGCTTATTGAACATTTTTCTCTCCTTATCCACAGCTTAAAAGCGAAGGAAATACATTTTCACGTTTTAAAACGAAGTCAAAAATTCAAAAAATCAATGGTTCTTAAACTTAGCGTAAAACTTGTTCCTAAATAATGCTCTTAGTCCCCCTCCGAGCAGCAAGAAGAACAACATTTGTGAAAGAACCCAACCTTGAGCAAGTAACATAAAGCTATCTGTGTACTCGTATATGGAAAATAAGTAGATCTGAAAGGCATTTAAAGTACTTAATCGACTGCCCTTATGACTTGTTGATACTAATAGAGAAAACAAGTCTCACTGGAGATTGCAATCTCTTGAAGTTTTAAAAAAAGATCCATTTGGATTATTGATTATACGTACGATTAAACTGTTTCACCTTCTCCCTCCTCTTTTAAGAGATTTGCTTCTATTACATTGCTAATTGTCCATTCTTTTCATAGAGCATTTCTTCAATGACCGTCAAAATGCTTGGTGGTAGCTATAAACTTGCCATATTTTTTATTGTTTACAATAAGGTTATTAAACTGAGCCTGTTAACCTGGAACAGATCTTTGTTCAACTTATTTCATGCTGAGGACTAAAGCGTAAAAACTTCATAACGTGGCGCAATATTTCATCATGTCCATTTCTGCAGTAATCTGTGAGTGCCGAAAATTGCATCCTACCCGCTAACAGGTTTTGAATTATTCCTTGTCGGCGAATATCTTTCATCAGGTGTGCTATTACTCGAGCGTTAAGGTAATATAAGCGTTAAAATGATTAAGAAATTTGTAAATGTAGGAAATATAGCAATTTTATGCAGTTTCAGATAGTTTAAATTTAAATTAATATTTCTCTGCATTTTTTCAAACTTTAATGGCCAACCCTCCCAATGCTATGTGAATTTTGCCGTATTAAATTTCGGTGGAGTTTTGCAATTCAAAAGGCACACACAGCCTTTTTGTTTACCACATATTGTCAATCCTACCATGGTAGTTATATACATGTAAGAAAAGCCATGACCATCCTCCTTCCCTCTAAAAGGTAAATTCCTGTTGCGCTATTATGCATAAATATGATTATTTTCAATTTATTTGCGTTATTAGCATTTTCACCCCGTTCTTTGATAGCCTGGAGTGAGTTCCAGTAAACTTAGTTGAACCGAATTTGGTCAAGATCCAACGTAAATCATAGAATAGTATACTTCTGTTTGTGAAAATTGCAACACCATGAAGGAAGCATCCTAGTTGAATGAAATTTAATACACAGTTGAGTGGTAATTGTACAGATAAATAGTTACATTTTCAAACCAAACAAACAATAAAAAGAGATAGAAATTAGTATGTTGTGCGGTCACAACGCGCCGCAATAAGAGCTGCTACACAATTCGGCAGGGAGTGAAACAAAGTTTGAATATCTGCCTGCGGAAGAGTATTTCACATTGTTTGTATGCGCAAAAAAATTTCGTCTGTCTAAGCAACAGGACGAGGATCACGAGCGAAGCGCCGCCCAACGAAATCCCACACATGTTCAATTGGTGACATATCCGGGGAATATGCAGGCCGATGAAGAAACTGTACCTGTTGCGAATCAAGATAGGATTTGACAGTCCTGGCGACATGTGGACGGCCACTAGCCTGCTGGAATACAGCCCCTGGCAATCCTTGCAGGAAAGGAATAGCTTGGGGCTGTAAAACTTCGTTTATGTATCGGGTACTGTTCAAATTGCCCACAATTCGTAGCATTTGTGATCGTATATGATATGCTATGGCACCCCCAGACCACAACTCCCGGGTGTTCGTTCACTGTATCGTTCGATAATGCACTCCGGAATGTGCCGTTAACCGGCATAGCGCCTGACACGAGTTCGGCCATCATGGTGCCACAAATTGAAGCGGGATTCGTCAGAAAAGATGACCTGCTGCCAATCAGCACGCCAGCTCCTATGCACATTGGCCCATTGTAACCGCAGGCGGTGATGTGATGGTTTTGCGGCCACTGTGCTGCCAATTGTCTAGACGAAGCTGTGCGGTTCGTCAGCGCCATACGCACCAGATGTCTGTCATCGCGAGCTGACGCCACATTTCGGGGTCCACTCCCGGATTTCCGAGCTGTCCGACCCTCGTCCGTCCACTGCTTCCAAACACGCATGATTGTGCTGCTGTTACGCTGCACACGAGCGGCTACTGCACGATAAGACAATACAGCTTCACGAAGGCCGACGATTCTGCCTCGTTTAAACTACGAAATTTGCTCAATTTCGCTTTCTTTCGTCGAAGGGGCATAGTAAAGATTCAGTTAACTTTTACTCTAGCATATAACCACTGATAATCATACACGCCTCGCTACAGTCGTCTATTTATATTCATTTCGATCCGCCGTTCAGAGGGCACTGCTCAGCATACGCATGCGCTACCGGTCTGTAATTCTAATTATTGCATATCATGCCAAACTTTACATTTCTTGCAATTTTCAGCTCGCTCGCGTATGACCTTCGTAGCGTTGCAATTTTCACAAACAGCAGTGTATAATGAACATATACAGTGGCTTATAAAAGTGTTTGTGCACCTACGATTTTCAATGAAATAGGACCCTATCCATCGATTAGAATTACTATTTCGGAATAGGTATTTAATTATAAGATCTATGATCAATTTTCAACAAAATTACATGAAATTTTTTGAAAAATATTAACACTTATTTTTAAAAATGCAAAAACCAAAAAGTGCCGGAAATTTTATCTCACAAAAGTCTTTGTACACTTTAAAAAAGGTCTATATATTATTGAATAATCTAACTTTTTATTAAAATAGTATTTAGTAGAATATCATGCTGTATCAACATCACCTTGTAAACGTCTGAAGATGGATTTCATTCATTTTTCTTTCTTTCCTTCTTTCTTTTTCTTTTTTTTTTTTTTTGCGTAATTTCTGAGCAAGTGTTCAACCACACTTCGATTCTTAATGTTTCTAGCTCAATTTTTGTTTTAAAGCCGTATTTTCGTAATCCAACCTCTTGATATATCTTAATATGTTACATTAAGTTCCAATCTGGAGATTGAAGGGGTAGATTCTAAACTTTAGGACAATTTTTGAAGCACTATACGCAAACTTTGAAAACCGAGTGCTTCTTATCGTTATCTTGATAAAAAACAAAGTTGTTTCCGAGAACCAAATTTTTGGTTAAGAGTTTTAAATTGGTTTTTAAAATATTTAAATGAACAGCATGATTCATTATTTCATCAAAAAATTCCGAACTAGCAAGTCCTGATGATATGCACCCTCACACAAGAACACCTTCACCGTCCTGACTATTTGGTCCACTAAGTTTTTAAGATTAAATTTCTAATTTTTTCTTCTATTCACAATTATATAACAATTTAACCAAAAATGTTGAATTCATTTTTATCTGTAAGTAAAACGTAATTTTAAAACGTTTTGAGCTTATTTATCATTAATTTTGCGTCCAAAAACGTAAGCTTTCTGTTTTTGCCCGGCCTAGAAAATTTCTGCGGGAAGAAGTCCCGTTTAACTCAGCTAATCAGAGAACTCGGTGACCAATTTTAGGTGAAAATCAATTTTTATTTTTTATTTAACTCTGCAGAAACTTTTACAGCACTCAAATGTGTATTTTTCATAAATTTTTTAACTGTAAATCTTCGATCACGCTTTGTCAACTTTGCCGGTTGACCTTTTCTTACCTTATTTTTGGTCTGATTCTTTTTTTAAAGCATTTTATCAAGCATTTTACTATAGGAGGGAATAAATTAACTAATTTAGAGGCATTTAAAACCAATCACTGTTACTATGTGGAAAAATTCAAATTTCGAATGGTGTTTATGTTTTTTACGAATACCAGCCATTTTAAGTAACAATTATACTATTAAGGAATAAATAATCAAAAAAGTAAAGCCAAATGACTTTTAAAGATCAACACAATGCAAAAATAATAAAAAAATGACATATGATAATTTGAATCATGAATTCATTCGAAAATATTTGAGTGTACGATGACTTTTGTGGCGTATTATTTCTGTCTCTTCGTTTTTTGGACTTCATATTCGAATTCAGTTTCGTGTTATTTTGGATTTTCTAAAAAATCCAAAGTGTACGAACACTTTTGAGAGTCACTGTAAATATTGCATATTCGTTTGTATAAGGATAATATAAAATTATATGGAATTTCTGTTCCAAGTATGAACCAGATGTCGTTTTAATAAAATTTACGATTTCAAATGCTAAAACTGTCATAGTTGATCGATGATGAATGCTTTTTTTAATTCCTCATTTTGGTATTTTCTGCTCTGTTAATGAGTAAAATGCAGATCAAAAATTTCACGCAACCTTTATTGTTACGGACTTTTTAATTAAAAAAATTACTTTTTAAAGGAAGCATGCAAATTGAGCAGAGCTGTCAGAGACTCCAATACATCCATGGGTTTTCGTGGGGTACAATTTAAGAATAGCTAAACAGCAACAATTTATTTTTGTTCGGATTTCTTGTCAAACATGCTCTACGCTTGTCGTCAATCGACAGTAACACCCTATGTGTATATAGTACTTTTTGTGATAACTGTATTTATAATGATTCCTGGTGGTTATAAATTGCTAGCCATTTTAATTTTCCTGGATTCAAGATTCGCAAATTTAACGATTATAGTTAATCTTTAAAGGAAATTCATTTAGGGCAGTTTTTTACAGGCTTTTTGTTCAGACAAAATTTGTAACTATACGAAAATTCGTTTGCGTGGAAAACAGCAGTTTTATGACTCAAAATATAATTTTAGACATCTTAGGATCTTTTAAAAAGTCCAAAATCTCTCCTATATGAATTCCAAAGCATCAATTTATTTCTGTACCAAATTTGGCAGGAATAGGACGGAAGCTGTGGATTTGTACACTCACACAAACACACACCCACAAACATCCATATATATATATATATATATATATATATATATATATATATATATATATATATATATATATATATATATATATATATATATATATATATATATATATATATATATATATATATATATATATATATATATATGTATTTCTTTTCTGCGTGTGTTTATCAACTCCTCCTGAACGGCTGGACCGATTTTGATGAAATTTTATGTCTGTGTCATTAAATCGAATCGAGTATGGTTTAGCGTCACAATTTGACAGGGTAGTCAATGTCCTTTCAAGGTATTTAAACATTTGACGGTTATATCTCCATAATGATTGTTATGTAAATTTTAGCCAATTGTTGAGTGAAATCTGAAATAAATATTTAATCTGTTGCCAAAGGACAATGCGAAATTCAACTCTGCTTTCAGTAGTGAAAACTTCTTATTTAGTGTGTCAATTGAGAAGGGATAAAAGGTATTGTCCGTTTTTCACGAGAAGGCACTTCGCCACCTCTCCTTGAACGCAGAATTCCATTTTACGCAGGCTTGATCGGTAAGCAATCCACGCACTTCTTAAAGAGACAATCAGACAGCCTTAACTTGGGCTTGCGTTTTAATGTGCAAAAAAAGTCTTAGTTTCCTTTGCATCACTTGTCTGTTGTCAGTTTAGTTATTCTTGCATTTTAAAAACTGCTGATTTTACAACAAAATGCTATGATCCGAATATCCTTCTGCCGAAAACAGCGAAATAGAATCATCGGATATCACGTGATGAAGGAGGAGTCAAGTGCCTTATCCTGGAAAACGGACAATAGAGAGAGAGAGATAGAGTAAAACCTTTTTTCATTTCTTGAAGAAACGATCTCAATTCCCCGCTCAAATAATCTGAGTCTTGCCGCCACTGGCAAGAAGACGCTGATGATTATCAAACTAATCAGTACATTATTACAGGAAAAGATGGTGGAATTTATGAAAGAGACAGATATCATTTTCATCCAGATAAATCACAACAGAATGTACACAAAAGATCAGTGGATGCTTCTTATCTTTGACTGAAAGAACAAATCATGCAATGTATGAAGATCATTCAAGTACGCTTGGAAAAATAGTTAATGAAACCAATGCTCAGCTAGAGGGCGGGACTATCGTTTAAACGTTTTAGTTCAAAAGATCGGGCCGCTAATCGATTAGAGTTCGCTTCACTCGCTATGAGGCTGTACTACGGTTGCGTAGTCGTTTGGCGACAAACGATATAGTTGCAGGATTATTATAATTAAAGCTACTGTTAACATGCTTCAATGTTTTTGTTTGTTTATTTGGCGAAATATTTTAGATTGCAAAGAACTATCAGAAGACAAATTTTTAAGTAAAATAAAAATACTTTCCGAATTGAAATAACATTTGGAAAGCAAGTGCACTGAATGACAGTTTACTTTCTCCAATCTAGAAATGAAACACTAATTGTTTACTGGTTTATTTACAATATAATATTCCTTAATTTCAGACTTCACTTTTTTTATATGCACGCAACAGTTGTATGACAGTTTTAAATGCAATTAGAACATGAATGCAGAATTTTAAATATGCATAAAAAAGTACTTCGTAGCTGATTTATCATTTATTTTGAGCATTAATTTACTTTGTTCTCATTTAAGAGCCCACTTAGAGATTTCTAATTACGACTAATATTCTTTCTGCATTAGCAAACAATAAACCGAGTTCCAAAAATATTTTTCATCTTTTTTCTCTTGTTCCCTAGCATTAAGCTTGTCATTTATGAAATTAATTACGTTCTTCATTCTCATTTTCAATCTAATTAAATTAACGTGCTCTTACACATGGATTGCATGGTGTGTCTGAAGTACTCTCGTTTTTTGTGTCTTCATGTTTCATTTTTTTTTTTTTTTCATTTTCGTTTCGCTCAGAGTATTGCACAGATTATTTGCTTTAAAATTAGAAAGGATTATTTTTCTCTAAATTTAGAAATCGAAAAAAAAATATGTTACAGAAACCTAATACTTATTGAGCAAATTGTTTCTTGAATTACTTATAGCTTTTCTCATATTTTCTTTTTCTTAATAAGGCTAATTATGTTTTGTGAATCCATTAATGTTGCGTAAGAATATAGCTTTTGCATGTTAAAAATAAACCAATTCTATTATGAACATGTTTGAAACCAGCTTCCCTGCCTATGACAAATATGTTCCGAACCAAACAAATCGATTTCTTTGAAAATGATCAAGAACTAAATTATTTCTCACGGACTATGATTTTAAGTTCTTCAGTGATACTTATAGTTAAAAGAAAAAAATGTTGAAATCAAATATTTAATTAGAGGCGTACAAAGGGTGGCAGAAGGAGATTTTTTTTTCTTATAACTCCTATATTGAGGCAGTGGAATAGGGGGAGGGGGGACTTAGCCTGCTATTCTAAGAATTCATTCTTATTTTTGTCGTTTATTTTGTTTAATTTATATTTAAAGCAATAACTTGATAAGTAGAACTCGATATTCCATATTCTGTCATATATTTTTTATGGACAAAAAATTAAGTAATTACTTCTTTACCAGTAAAACTGGCTTTTATTGAAATAAGAGGAAAGAATAGGGTCGATTTAGTTAGTTACGGAAAGAATTCTTTAGTTTTAGTCATTTCTGAATTTTTAAACAATAAAATGATAAATAAACTATTCTATTAATTAAGTTTTACCATAGTGCTTTAGGAAAATGACTTTGAACAATAATATCGTTTGCAGGAAATCCGTTACTTAGAGCTGAAAGATGTGATTTCAGAGGGAAAACTAGCAGTAAACTCAAATAATGCGGTTTAAATACACCTGCTTAAGTGGGCTAATAGATTTATTTGTTATATGAAAATATTTTTTAAGTACTCATCGTTTAATATCTGTTGTGTTCTGAATCTGAAGACCGTGAAGAAGGAATGGTACATTTGGATTCGAAGTTATGCCTTAATCACAAAAGGTTGGATAAAAAATCAAGGGAAATTTCGATTACTCTGAATAGTGTCTAAAATGATTAAATTTTATGAACGTAAACGAACTATACGGCGTTGCTGACATCTGGAAATTGTTGCTTTTAAGAACAGCATGGTTGAAAAATGTACATAATCCTTCGAAAGCATGAAATAAATTTTTCCGTGTAGTAATTTGCTGAAAAATTGCGTTCTAAAATTTATGAATTAAGTGTTTAATTAAGAAAAAGAACCGAACATCAAATTTACCATAAAAAGGCAGGCAATCAGTTAGTATTTTATTAATTTAAAAATAATAATAATAAAGATTGAAAGATGTGCAGTAATGCTCTGTTAAAGTTTATTTAAAAGCTATACATGAGAAAACGTCATAATCTTTGCCCAAAATTCATGAACATACATTTTGCAGTAGAAAACGCCATAAAAATTTTTAATAGCTGTTTAGTTTAACAAAGCGTTGTTGAAAAGTTGCATCAAAATCGTCATTGATTTTATCGTTTCTTCCTCTCTGATAAGACGATATCTTTTGCAGTGTGGTTTCAGGAGAAAAAATGACATAAAAATTGTTTTTCTTAGTACCAAAACGAACATTCTGTTTTGATATTTGGAAGACAGATATGATTTCATTCTCAGCAATGAAGCTTCTCTGTCTGAAGTTACAGAATTTTTCCCGTTTCCGAAGATCTGAATGACGGTAATTTATCTTTCGGAAGCTGAATTATTCTTATTCCAGAGCTCCCAAGTTTTGATATTCATAGAATTTCCCGTGTGTGTGTGTCATATACTCTTCTGGTTATGAGTATCTATGGGGGAAAAGTTTTCCTAACTAAATATTCGAGACAGAAAATGTTTTGATTCTGCATGGTGTATTCAAAGTTTTATCTCGAATCACAAATACAAAACCTTTATGAACTTCAGAAACGTTGATTCTTTTCAAAACTCATATATTTTAGCAATAAAAGATGATTCTTTCAGAAAGTTTGCCGATACATATTAGTCGATATATATCATGATATATATCCGATATTTGATTTGGAAATATCATGATATTTTGATATTTTCGATATTTAGGTTTGAACCACGGTATTTTCAATATAAAAATTATATTAATCTTAGTAATACTGTTCATTTATTTTTGAAAATAACCAAAAAGCTTTATTTTTAAAATGTATTAATACATCATTACTATAACAAAGTAATATAGTATTCCTTTTCATTTTATATTCATAAAATTATTAGTAATGTATTAATTTTAATTCAGAGTAAAAGTGCCTTATTTAACGTTAAACAATTTCAAAAAAAAAGAAAATGTCTTATGACTGTGCACGAACTAATACATATTTTTTATTTCTGTATCATATAAATATGTAAAACTAGCTAAAAGAAGAAAAACAAGTAAAACAGCTGATGCTTAATTAATTCCAAATTAAAATTGTTTAAAATGTGAAATGAAATGTTAGATATCAATAATAAAAAAAACCTTAATTTCAAGTTTACATATCCTAACAAAAATGTAAGAGAAAAATAATTTGAGAATGTATTTACTATTTTGAAGATTGAGTTTGTGCTGATTGAAAATATCGGATAGATATCAAAATATCCGATATATGTCAAAATATCGGATATTTTCGATATTTTTGAGAATATCATGATACATAAAAAGTAGTCGAAAACTTTGTACTGCATAGTGAATAAAATATGACAACGTATATAAAGTACAAATTCAAAATGAAAAAAGGTTAAAAAACCAGCAAGCAGCTGTTTCGGCACTCTAAAATACAAGTGCCATCATCAGTGCAATTAAAATTGCCAAAGTTATTCACGAGTGTTCGTCCATTCATGATTTAGATTTTTGGGAGTCATATTACATATGGAAAAATGCTATTTTAATCGTCAATGATTTGTCTAGCACTCCCCCTTTTCCTAATGTTTGGAAGTCTGTTATTTGATTTATTTTTTGTCCCTGACGTTTTCTCCTGAGTGCAACTGTCCTCTGTAGTTCTGACGTAACCTTGACGTCATCGTACCGGTACTGCTCTCATATCTTTTACAACTCGTCTCTCATTCCAATGTTCGCCTCGACTGTGTTTTAGTCGGGTTGAACCTGTCTTCGTTTTTAATTGCACTGATGATGGCACTTGTATTTTAGAGTGCCGAAACAGCTGTTTGCTGGTTTTTTAACCTTTTTTCATTTTGAATTTGTACTTTATATACGTTGTCATATTTTATTCAATATCATGATATTTTCGAACCCTGTTCTTTCGCGCCCCAACTGTAACATACTTTGTAATTTGTACATTTTAGCGTTTTAGCTTTACGTTGCAAATTATGTTTCTGTTTTGACTAGTGCCAATAATACTTCACAGACATTATAACGAAGTGTCTTATAACTATTAGCTCCAACTCCACAATCGACGTTTCAAGGGGTAACAGAAAATATTATCTGTCAAGACCACTGAATAAACGTAAACGTACAACACACACACACACACACACACACAAATCAGTTGAGGCATAAATATCACAGCAACTCAATGCATTGATTTTATTAATATCGTTGCAGATCAATATTACTAAAAATGAAAATAGCAACAATAATGATATTGTGACATCACCGTCCTCTAACTTCTCTCTAAAAAAAATCACTGGAGAGTGCTACATAATGACCATTGGCGGAATTATCATTTATTTTAAACTCGACAATAGCGCGATTTCTTTAGCCACAATTTATTTTCGTAGTACCAACCTATTCCTTCACAACCAGTCGAATTTTTAATCTTTGATTCCTCAAATCTCAATCTACGTAAAATTGTGATTTATTAATTTGAGGTATTGCTATATTACTGCTAACTTGTACCAAAATATTACCCTTTCAGGAAAAAAAAAAGCTTACTTAGTGTTTAAACATTCCTTATTTTGACTACGTCACGCCCTCACTACCTGCTGACTGCTATAACTTGGTTCTTTCAAAAGGCTGATTCTCTCTACGTTCAAAAGCCTGATTTATATTGCAGCAATTAAAAGCTCCTGTTAGATCAAATAAGATCCATAAGATCCATAAAACACACACCATGAAAAACTCGCAAATATGGAACTTGAACTTATGCATCAAAGAAAGAATGCATTTGTCACTGCAACAAGAAACATAGCAATAAACAGGAAATGATAATTAAACAAGCAGTTCCGTCCAAAACTAAATGAGCCTACTTTCCCGTATACCAATATCGACTTTCTAGTATCTGATCAAAAATATTCTCAAAGTTAGATAAAATCGCACATTATTTCCAATATATTTTTAAAATATTTTAAGCTGATTTCTAGAAATAAAACAGGCATCGTTCATCTAAAGAATTTTATGCGTAAAAATAAATAAACGAACAAATAAAGTAGCAGCACCTTTTAAACAAAGCAGCTAATACATTTTTTTTCCATTAAAAAATCATTACCAGCTTTCAAAAAGGAAAAAAATAAATAAAAGGAATTAAAATTAATAAGCTTGATAAAAAAAATTGTTTGTTTTTTCCCTGTTGCCAAAAATAATGTTAAAAATAAATTAAGGCACTTTCAAAAATAAATAAAAACAATAGAATGTCAACTTAAAGAAAGAATTTTTACTGTCGAAAAAAAAATCGTATGCGCATATCTTTATGTAGAAACACAAAGGACGATTAATTTCTTCGCCAAAAACTAAATACATAAATTAAAACTTTAGAGTGGAAATAAAAACAGATCATATTAACAATAGTTATCTCACAGTAAAAACCATGGCTGCGGAGTCGGAGTCAATCTCGTTTTAGTACATAAGAGTTAGATTCTGGAGCCGAAGTTTTTAATTCAAAGACTCGGAGTTGGAATCTGCCATTTTCCCTTAAAGTCCGCAACTCTACCAATTTTTACGGAGTCAGAGTCGGACCTATTTTGGGATAAAGGAGTCGGAGTCGATTTTCCAAGAGTCAGCGTCAGTCATTTTTCCTCCATGCATGAATTTTTGCCAAACCTTGAGTTAGGGTTGAATGCGGGGAGTCGGAGTTCGACTAATTTTCGGGCACAGGAGTCAGAGTCAGCTGGCCCAAAATTCTCGGATTCGGAGTCAGGAGTTTGTCGTCAAAAGCTTTCCAACAAAATTTGTTTGAAGTAAATCCGCCTTTAAGTTCGGAATCTATATTGACTTTCAGTTTCCCCGTAGGTGCTAATGATAAGGGATTTGAACCGTTCAAAATTGAACAGAAGATTGTTCAAATCAAAAGACATTTTTTATGCATATCTTTCATCAAAAGCTTTTTCGTACACTGTTTGTTTGAAGCCAATTAGCCTTTTAGTTCTGGATTTATATTTGCCTTGAACTTCCCCGTAGACGCTAATGTTAAGTTTTTTTTTTAATTTGTTCAAAATTGAACGGAAAATTTTTCAAATCAAAAAATGAAGTATGGGAATGAGATTTTCCCGTCGAGATCTTTCAAAAAAAAAAAAAAAAAAGTTCGAATCTGACTATTTACTCAAAAGTTATTATGGGGGAAAGAGACAGATCGACAGACATTTTCCCCATCTCAATACCCTACTTTATCCAATTTTTAATTTTTCTATATTTATTCAATTACTTCATTTATTTTTGACTTTCTTTTTTGTTTTTCGCGATATTTTAAAGATGCATTAAGCCTTCTTTCATGCTTTTTTCTTCTTTCTCTGAATTTTATAGGGAAAGTAGGCTAAAAAAAGAAAGAACGTTTTAAGAACTTTTCAAGAAAATGGAACTTGAAAGAAAGGAAGGATCACTAAGTTGGTAAAGAAAATTAGCCAACGAAGATTAAAAAAAAAAAGAAAGTACAAAAATGGAGGTAAATAAGCAATGAAAATGGGAGAAAGCTTTGAAGAGGAAGGCGTTACATGATTCTAATGAAGAGAGTTTAGAAGATGATAATTTTTGACATTGAACAAACGCAAATTTAAATGGAAAATACAAATAATTTTTTTTAAATAATTGTAAGAAACGAGATAAAGAGCGAAATACGTTTTTTGACAGGGTAAGATATTTTCTTTTTCAATTGGACACATTTGAAAATGCTGTAAAATCATAAGAATTTACTGCTTACTTCATTGTATGTCAGGCTATTACCTATATTTTTGCTTTTATGTGTATATCAGCTAAAATTTATGTAACTACTCTCAAGTTACTCACATGCACAATCAAAAGTACTTCGAAAAGCTTTAACTGACAACATTATCAATGAGTTCTTTATGTATGTATCCTTGGAATTGCATAACATATTTATCAGCGTTAAATATTAATCATCAACACATCTTATAATTTCAAAAGTATTTTCTCAGGGCATTGGAGTTTATTTTACTTAACATTAAAACTTGTTAAAGAGAAGTAAGTATTCTGTTTCTTAGTCACACAACAAGAAAGTCCGGCAGAAATGTTTCTAATGTAAAACGAGAACTCTCAAGTAACAATCATAAGTTTTAATAACATGCTTCGTTGAGTTTGTTGAATTATATTACCTTAATTTGCATGAATTTTAATGAAATCCTTGGGAATACCTTTGTTTCCAAAACTGTTGTTGAACATGGTGTTATCCCGGTTTACCATAAAAGGGCTCTAAAATATTCGTGATACTTTCTCCATTTGTATGCATAAAAGCAGAATTTTAGTAAAATTACTCAAAAGTGCATGTGGGACAGTATAATACGGTTATTAGTAAGAATACAGGCTTTTACTCTACTTCAAGGAACTGAAGTGTCTACTACTCTGTCCAGTGTAAAACGTATTGATTTTAATTCAGAATATTTTGACAATAAAAAAGCCTTTAAATTTCAACATTAATTTAGCGCTGCACAGCAAATTTTCACTACACTTCGGGAGTAGGTTACGGGCACTTTTATTTAGAATACGGATTCCAGTTGCTTACAACTATACAAAAATCTGTTCTGAATGTGCTCCGTTAAGAAGAAAATGGGCTGAAATGTGTTGCGAATCTGTTACGAAAGTGTACTGAATGGAGGGGGGGGGGTAAATTTCAGGATATTTATTAAGTTTGAACTTGGGAGCACATTTGAAAACAGACTAAGAATTGTTTAAGAACCGATCAGAAACAGCACATTTTGTACACTCTTGTAAAATTATCGCTTATTTCGTACGATTTTTTTTATAACTTTCTTTAACTACCAATCAATTTAATTTATTAGTTACTAAAAATGGTAAGAGCGAAGCTCTTTAAAAAAATGACTTGAAGCAGGGTGTGGAAGGGGTGAGGAAAAGGCATTTCCCTCCTTCCGCTCAATTGAGTGTTGTACATATCACTTGTATATATTTTATTTCTGCTCTTATTTTCACATTCATGTAAATTTCATTCGCATACTACTTATTCCATTTCACGTGTACACATGCAAATATTATAAATAGAGTGGCCCTGAAAAGACTCCTTTCTTTTTTATTTTATTTTTCCTCACCCATTCCACACTTTGCTTCCAGTCAATTCCTTCGTGTCCCATCCCCCACACCAGGTGAAAAAGCTTCTCTCTGGCCGATATCAAACATTTGGGTGATTCTCGAAAAAACCGGACATTTTTCAGTCACAAATTTTTTAAAAAGAAAAATGCTGAAAAAAAACCTGAAAAAAATTTATACTTACTCTTTGTTAGGAACTTATTAAGGGGAAAATAGAGGGAAATCACTTTAACTATACGCCACACCCTCAAAACAGGGGGTCAAATTTTCATACAGCAAGAGACTGACAAGCAGCGCCAGGAGAGTTACAAAATGAATTTCCTCATGGGTTTTTTAAAATGTAATTATTGTAATAAAGAAAGAACTGAAGCCTAAACCAAAAAGTATGGTTATTAAATGAAAAAACAAAATTTATATAAAACCTCCCTTGACGGACGCCCCCAATATTTTCGAATACAAATCCCATGTAGGTTTTTCCACATTATTCACTGTGAATAGCTTACACTCCGAATAATTCATTTCAACGAAAAAAAAAATCGATTGCTACATTAAAACTTTCTTTAAGTTAGCCATGCAAAGTATGATAAAATTTACAAAAAGAAAAGTTATCTTCTCATTACCTGCGAATCGTTTTATGGTTCAGGAAATACAAACATAAAAAAAAAGGGAATCAGCAATATTAAAAACATATACTTTACTTTTAATTTAAAGCAACAGCGAAATTTATAGCAACTTCACTTACCTACTCGAGTAATATTTAGATAAACAAATACCTAACCAATAAATGTCTTTTGGAACGCTTCGTCTGAACAAAAAATAAATAAATAAATAAACAGAATTATTCTACTGATACATTTTTATTTATCGTTTGCTAAATTTAACTTTCTTTTTTTCATCAATCTTATTTTCAAACTAATGTAATAGAAATAAATCTTTCTATTCTACGGAAAGAATTACTAATGCTTGGGAAATAATGCTAGGAGAGTGATTATTTTAGGACAGGAGTATGACAAGTTCCATGCAATTTGCCTGTTATGTAGGCAAAGGATTATATAAATAATGTTATTTTTATATTATAACCTCTTAAATCAACCGCACACTATGAGTAGAGTTAAAATTTTTCGTTTATTTAAAACAGAAATATTGTCCAGGAGAATGACAGCGAAAATGTTTGAACTTCAAAATTTTAATGAGAACAGCAGACAAATCATATTAACAAACTACTCAAGGAATCCAACAAAATGATGATAATAAACAGTTTTCTATAACAGCAGAGTAAAAATTACTTTTTTATTGCTAATAATTGACCTCATTCCTAGGACAGGAGAATGACATGAAAACCTGGGGACAAAGTTTAAAACGATGTACCTTGATGATTTAAATAACTGAATTTATTTAAAGAATGCTATTTTACACCTTTAAGTACGCTTAATTTTGCACTACAAATTGAAATTATGGAATGTTGATATAAAATTTTTAAATAACTAAAGTCCATTTGAAAAACGGATGGGGACACGCCAAAAGTGTGACTTAAAAGTGTGTCTGGTTATTCAAAAATTTTTGTAAAAAAATCTAAATTAGTTATTGTTTTAATAAGAGTAGAATAACATCAGATAAGTTATTTCTAACTATTGAAAAAATGAAAACACTTTCTGGGTTAAACAATTTTTTTTGTTAGGCTACGGGGACATAATACTGTTAGAATTTTGGAGAATCACCCATCTGTATTGTTAATCGACGTATCGAGTGCCATTCTAAAATATAAGCTTTCTTGGTAGAAGACCGTTCGCTGCCGGGTGACTGATATCTGCCATGCGCGTTTGCTGAAAAATAACGACAACAACACGGTAATATCAATGGATGAAAAAATTATGTGTGAATAAAGAAAATGTATTCCAAAAATTTTCTAAAAAGGATTTTTTGAATCAAACGAGTGTTGGGAATATTTTTCTCAGATGTGTTCCAAAATATGTAGAAGAATGTGAGGCAAAGTGAAATGGTGGTATATTTACTATGTTTTAGTGCCACCTATCTCGTAATATTTTAACTATGTAGTAGCCTCCAGTCATATATTCTAGTCAAAAAAGTAGCCTATGATAATTCAAGCGATTTTTAGATATTGATACTTATTATATTGTAATATTTGTTTTATAATAAGAAAAAATAACGTCAAAAAAGTACAAATTGCAGATAACTGCAGACACGTGTTTCGGCGTTACAGGGAAAGCCTTTTTCAATGTAAAAAGTAATGAGCTTATGGATGAAAAGACATTCGACAAAAATTCATCCATAAGCTCATTTATTTTTGCATTGGAAAAGGCGTTTCCTGTAACGCCGACAAAATGTCTGCAGTTATCCGCAATTTGTACTTTTTTGACGTTGTTTTTTCTTACTTTACTGTTAAGCACAAAGGTATTTATTTATCTTATTTTATTGTATGCCAAAAGTTACTTTTGTTATTATAAAATTATAAAGTTATTGTTTTTAATACTTCAAGTATTAATTGGGACCTACTAATACTGGGTGCATCATGTAACATGTATTCATTTAATATTAAGTTTCTTTTTATTTCAAATATTTTGAGCAATTAGTCAAGTGTAAATGGAGCGAAGTAGATGAGACGAAGTGAAATAGTTCACTTTGTTTACTTTTTCAATCATCTATTAAATTACTTACTTATTCATATATTAAGTAATTAATTAACATTTCGTTATTTAATAAGTCACTTGTTCATTCGCTCTCTTTTTTCAGTCTTTCACTGTTTTATCCTTCTTTATATTTTGATTGAATAAATAAATGTATTTATTTAATTGTTGTTTCATTATGTATTTATTCATTCATTCTTTTATTTACTCATTAGTTATATATCATTAGTTATAAATATTTGCAATGATCAAATAGACAATATTTCATTTGAAAACATTTTATTTTTCAATTTAGACCATGAAAACAAAAGTGAAACATTTTCATTTTTTTAAGGTACAAATTTACTTTCAAAACTGAAAATTAATGTTTCAATGAAAGTTTTATTTTCAATATATTGTTTTTTTATGTACTGTAATTTTCAAAACAAATTTCCTATTTGTTCATTTTTAAAAGGGTAAGTTATCGTAACTATTTCACTTTGCCCTGCAACCCCCTGCTTCAAAGTATCCCTAAAAAGGGAACAAATATCCAAGTTAGAAAAGTTTTTAAAACGTTTAAAAAAGAAATATTTCGAAATTTGCATGAAGTAGTTCTTACCATGAAGAGGAACCATCTTGTGTTCCTCAGTTTTGTTAAAGAGGCAGAGCAGGAAATACCTTCGTAGATTTCTGCAGAGTATCAAGATTTCCTGAAGAATGTCTTGTCAAGCAAAGACTGCATTTCTCATGTTAAACCAGGGTTGGCAAGTTTCTGCCAAGGTGGTTAAAACCACTGGTAGAAACCGGTTAAAACCGGCATGGCAAAAACCACTTTCTGCCACTTTGTGGCAGAAACTGGCAAAAACTCACAAAATGAAAAATTAATTCTTGATATACAACAGAAAATGTATGGAAAAAATAATTAATTGTTAAAAAAGTTAAACTTTCATCTATTGTATAAATGGTCCACCATGTAGTAACTGGGGTAGTGGTAAAATTTTGACTGGAAAAATAAGTTTTGAGTAAGTTTTGAGAAATGGGGCCAGTTTGTTTTGCAAAGCTGTGACATTAGGTACAAAATTTAGGCAAGTAAAATTCTGGCACTTTCTTCTTCAAGCACATGGCATGATAATTTTAATCACAAACAATTTAGAGGAAGCATATAAGTGAGCAAATTACAATCAAGTAATACCTGTTTAATTCTGTATGTCACTCCTATTTCCTAAAGCACCCTTGTATGATTTTTTATCCTTTGTTAAATTAATACAAATACTATGAGCCACTGTAATTGGAAAATTCCCTTTCTGAACTAAATCAAGGGCACTGGCATGGGATTTTATTTTTTTAAATGATGAAATAATGTTTATTTTTTTAGTTTACTTAAACAAATATCATTTACTAATTACTTGAGTTATTAAAGACTTTTTTAAGTTTTTGCCAGTTTCTGCCGGTTTTTACCGGTTATAACCAGTTTCTGCCACTGGCAAGGCAAAAACTAGTTTCTGCCGGCAGAAAGCCAACCCTGTGTTAAACTAAGTGATTCCTCTGAAGTAAATTAATCAAATACGAAATTCGCTTTCTGGCTTCAGCCAGACGAAACCATTAGCGTTCCGAACGTGTTTTGGTGTTTTTCTTGCCGACATCTTCGCTGATTACTAACAGATTTCGAAGAATTCAACTGTAGGCATTGTTGAGTATCTCTCCACTTGGGAGACCTCTCCATTTGTGAATGCCTCTTCGCTTGTGAGATGGCGCTGGCTGTTGGTTGCCATAGTTACCATATTTAATTTTGGCTTTTTTCTGTTGTTCCAAAGATGTGAATAAAAGTTTTCAAATGGCCCGTCGATGTTTTTATTAATGTTGCCTGTGCAACACTTTTGGTCCTTTACGAGCCAGGAGGACTAGATCTATGGATATTTACGAGAATAGTAGTTATAAATATTCGAAGTTCATTATGCACTGTGTGTGATCTTCGAGTGACTTCGGTTTGAGTTTGCCGATTTGCGTCGAAGCATTGTGCTTACAGTTCAAGAGAATCCGAATGGTAATGTTGTTACGCAACTTATTTCTGGATAATTTATAATAATTAGTGTTTTTTGAGTCAATAGTGCTACCTGCCTTGAGACAGAATTGTCTAAACATGCCAATTACTGCCTTAAAACAAGCGCTGGCAAAGAAACGAGTCCAAAAGGCCCAGTTAACCAAACTTGCGACGAAATTACAAGAAGGTTGTGATTTTAAAGATGTCAATATTTGTGAACAGAAACTTGCATCCATTATCGATGAATTAAACGAGTGTTTTGATTATCTTTTTACTAATTGCATAGACGATGAAATAGAAATTTATTCATCCGAACAAGAACAGATTTATGATATTAGGGATGATATTGATTTCAAGTTAAACCGAATCAAACGCAAAAATGATGATTCGAAACAACCAGTCTCTGTTTCAAACCAGAGCACTACCGTGAGATTGCCAAAAATATCATTGCCTGTAATTTCTGGGAGTTTACGTGAATGGCTTTCATTTAGAGATATTTTCAATGCAACTATTCATTCAAATAAGGAGTTGTCAGAGAGAATTAAATTACAATACCTAAAATCCTCTCTTAAAGGTGATGATTAACGAATTATTCAGTCTATATCTATAGTAGATGCGAATTATCAATTAGCGTGGTCACTGTTAGAAGAACACTATTCGAATAATCGCGAACAGGTGTACGCACATTTAAAACGTTTTATGAGCATTCCTCATATTCAAAATGAGAATTCAAACGCAGTTTTGAGTTTAATAGATATCGCGAGTGAGTGTTTAAGATCACTCGAAATTTTAAACCAAAACATAGAAGGTGTTTCGTCTGTTTTTCTTGGCTACGTTTTGAGTCAGAAATTAGATTCGAATACTAAAATGTGGTGGGAGAGAAATTTAAAAAAAGATGAATTAAAGTCAGTAAATGAGTTAATGGATTTTTTGAAAAACCACGCAAGAACACTTAACGCCTCAAATATGAATGTAAAACGCAACAATTCTCCCAGAGTTTTATCAATTGTGTCAGAATTAAAAGAGGGAAAACTTCATAAGGGTGTTATATGTGAAATGGATAATCATGTTACGTGTAAGTGTTCAAAATATCAGAAATTGCCGATAAAAGAAAGAGTAGCTATTGTTAAGAAATTTAAACTTTGTTTTAATTGTATGCTTCCAAACCATTCACAAAAAACTTGTCAATCTAATTATTCGTGTTTAAAATGTAAGAAAAAACACCACACAACATTTTGTTATGGGGATCAGGGTAATAGAACTGCTCAATATGAAACAGATTTTCAATCATCGAACGTTGGTTCGATGAACCAAAAAAGGGATTCGAATATTACTCAAGCAAAAAGTGAAATAGTTGAGCGCGTTAGTCAACTGAATGCCTTGGCGACTCCCTTTAAAACTGAAAACAGCGAAACGATAGTCTTAAATAATGTTGTGTCTGAGTCAACAGTCTTACTTTCTACTACAGTTGTTTATGTTCAGAATATTCAAGGGGAAATGATTTCTGCTAGGGCGATTCTCGACGGAGGTTCCATGTGCAACTTGATCACTAATGAATTGGCAGATTTATTACGTACACCAATAATGGCGTAGGTGGAACATCCGTAAATATTGAATGGAAGACAAGCGCTACGATAGAGAATAAGAGCAGAAGCTTTTCAAAAGAACTAAATTTTCTGATTAGATCGAAAATAACAAATATAACCTTGTGATATAGTGATGAAAGATTATTTTAGCCGTGATATCCTGGTGGAGGACGTAGGTCTTCCACCTCTATGGCTGAACAAAATACACACCAAAATCACAGACAAAACTACCTTTTACTAAAACCACAACACACTTTATACATTTATTTTACACTACAAAATATGGATTTTTTTCTGTGAACTCGCGAGTAGCACAGCTTGCTACAATACCGTCACTCACCGTTCTCCTCTCTGCTCTCTCCAAAAGAGACCAGCAAACCCCTCCTTCCACCAAAGGCAAGGATCTCATCAATCTCCGTCTTGGGGCCTCAATGACTTGAGACGAACCCCAGATCATCATTAACTTACACACCACTGACAGTTAATCTGCCATAAACTAAATCAGTTTCTGTTTTTCCATACTGAAGAGTCCGAGGTCAGGAGGAGGAAAATAGGATACATTACAGCTTCCTTCCCCCTAAAAAAATGTTCATTGGGATCCATTTGAAAATTTAGATGTGGGACGGATGCAAAGTCCCTCCCTCATATCACATCCAAAATGAGAGGTTCGGCAACTTACGCGCTGTGCATGCATATAACCCATAATCAAACCAAACACAATTGTCAACTTGTGTCGTCAAGGTTCATGACAGCATACGTACCCAGTTCTGAACCACCATCTGCATCAGTTTTCCCTTCAATGAATTTAAACCCAAAGAATTTTTTTTTTTAAACTTTAAAATGGAAAATACACTTTCTTTTCTCTACAAAATATTTAAACTGTTTCATAAAACACATTAAAAAAAAACACGATACTAATAACATCTAGAAATAAAACTATTCACAATCACATTTGACATTTATGATATTTTTTTTTTCCAAGACGAACGAGGCAGAAAATCCTATTCAGCTCTACTCAGTCCATCTACGTTTCCATGCAATTTTCCCGGTCTATGTTCAACAGTGAAATTATATTGCATCAAGCATAAAGCCCACCTAGTCAGTCTCGCATTCGTTCCTATCATTTTCTTTAAGAATGTTAACGGATTGTGATCTGTTTGAATTATGAACTTCTGCCCATCCAAATAATGATTCAACTTCTTAAATCCATATACGATTGCTGCTAATTCCCGTTCTATGGTGCTATAATTTTGTTCCGCTCGCGAAAATTTCTTACTGAGGAACAAAATCGGATGCTCCCCATCTTCCCACATCTGCGAAAGAACAATGCCCGCCCCATGCAGATTAGCATCCGTTTGCACAATGAACTCTTTAGTGAAATTTGGAGCATACAAGACTGGACTGTGACTAAGCTGACGTTTTAATTCCTTGAAAGCTTTATCGCAACTCTCATTCCACTCGATTTTTTCCTTCTTAACTTTACCTTTCAGCGTATTTGTTAAGGGGACAGCTATAACTGCATAATCCTTTATATATCTTGAATAATATCCCTTCATACCCAAAAACGACCGTATTTGAGTTTTAGTTTTTGGTATCGGAAATTCCTGTATTGCCTTTACTTTTACCTCACTAGGGGACCTTTTCCCGGAACCAACTTCATGCCCAAGGAATTTGACATTGTCTTGTGCAAATTTGCATTCAGATGGTTTTACAGTTAGGCCCGCCTTTCCTAGACGTTTTAACACCTCAGTTAAATCCTTCACATGGGTCTCCCATGATTGCGAAAACACCGCAATATCGTCTATGTATGGTAGAGCATATTTTTCTAGGCCTCCCAAAACAATTGCTATCAATTTACAGAAATAAAAGGGTGCGTTGACAAGCCCAAACATCATAACCTTTGGTAGAAATACCCCAAACGGCGTCACAATAGCAGCATACCTTTGAGCCCTTTTTGTCAGAGGTATTTGGAAATAACCCTTAGTTAAGTCCATTACTGTTATATAAGTCGCTGAACTCACTTTTTCCACGATTTCCTCAATGTTGGGGAGGGGAAAAACTCGGTACGTGTCTTAGCATTGAGTTTACGGTAGTCCACACAAGGTCTAGGATCTTTCCCAGGGCTTTCCACCAAAATCATGGGGGACGTAAAATCTGACTGTCCGACCTCAATGACGGATAAGTCTAACAGTCTCCTAATTTCTTCCCTCAAAATTTATGTTTGCCTTGGCGACATCCTATATGGCTTGGATCTGATCGGAGTCTCATCCATCAACTCAATGTCCATTTCAGCTAAATGTGTTCTTCCTGGATCCGAAGAAAACACTTTCGCATTTTCCACTATGACATCTCTGAACCCACACAGTTGACTCTCTGTCGCACGTTTTTGTAAATCATTACTATTTACAATATCTACAAAGTCTAACTGAGTTGGATTTGATAAGGGGTATGGAATTTCTGCATCCTCTTCTACCTCTTCAGCGTCAATTTCAACCACCAAATTTACAAATTCAGGGCGTTTCTGATAAGCTTTCATGAGATTAACATGATATATAGTTGCTTTATTTCGCTCTTCTGGCAGATCTATGGTGTAGTTTGTATCCGAAATTACTCCCGTCACAGTTCCTGATCCTATCCAATTTACTGCCATTTTATGGGTTTTGGCCGTAGCCAGAACTAACACCTGGTCTCCTACTTTAAACTTTCTCGAGACTGCATTACGATCATACCACACTTTCCTTTTCTCCTGACACTCTGCCACACGCTTAACCGCTAAATCCTGACATCTTTTAAGCCTGTTAATTAAATTCAATACATAGTCAACCACATTCTGATCTACACTTTCTTGTCCAAACCAATTCTCGTACACTAATGTATGAGGCATGCGCAAATTCTTTCCATGTACTAATTCTGATGGACTAAACCCAGTACTATCGTGAGTTACGGTCCTAAGTGCAAACAAGGCCATTGGCAAGACTTCTTCCCAGTCACGACCTGACTCCAAACAAAGAGTTTTAATCACCCTCTTTAAAGTAGAGTGCAACCTTTCAACACTGTTGGACTCTGGATGGGATACCGAACTATGAGTCACCTTAATTGCAAATTTATTGAAAAACTCTGACGTCAATTCACTCGTAAATGACCTTCCTAGATCACTTTGTACTTCTCTTGGATACCCTGTCCTAGAAAATATCTGAAGCAATGCATCAATAACTGAAGTAGAAGTAATGTCTTCCACAGGTATAGCATCGGGATACTTTGATGCAAGGCAGATTGATGTAATTAAGTACTTGTTGTTTTTATGACTAACCTTTAATGGGCCAACAGCATCTAAATTAATTTTAGTAAAAAATTCTGAAATTATGGGAACAAACTTTAGAGGGGCCTTACGCTTGTCTTTGCTACTCCCAACCTTTTGACACGGATCACAAGTCCTGACAAAATTTTCAATTTCCTTATAACAGTTCGGCCAAAAGTAACAACGTAATACCCTGTCTTTGGTTTTTGTTGAACCCTGGTGCCCGGACACCTGCTCATGGCATAATGCCAAAATCCTCGACCGATAACGTTCCAGCACACACAGCTGCAATTTTTCTTCTCCTCTTTTTGATTGCGACACTCTCACAAGCTTTCCTTCCCGTATAGTGAATTCCATTTCATTTGGTAAACTTGCCCGTTCCCATAACTGTTTCAACGATGAACATTTTCTTTGTTCTTCTAAAAACTTCTCCGCTGTCACCTTATGTAACCCTTCTTCTTCCTCGGATCTTTCCGGAATTTCTATTCCTACCTCTTCTTCACTTTTACTCAACCGACTTTCTTTTTTTTCTCCGTTCTCTAACAAAGACTCATTCGCCACTAATTCTTGGGATTTATTTACCACCTCAAGTTGTCTTTTTTGGCTGCGAGTGACTACCGCATTAATGAGCTCAGGATTACATTTAACTTTTTCAATTAATTCTGCAGTTTTATTACCAAGCAAGTAGTACCCCTGTTCAAGCCCAGCTGGCTTCACAGCTGCTTTAGTAATAATTGCGCCAAAGTCCCCTTTAATCGTAATCTTAGCTAACGGTAGACATTTACATTCGCCATCAAGACGCTGCTTCACCCAAGTGACTTCCCCAATTAAGTCCTCTTTTTTGATCCAGCTAGTATCGCATAAATCAATTCCTGCCCCAGTATCTCGCAAATAGTTTCTCTCAATTCCATTTATTTCCGCTCTCTTTTTAAATAAGGTCTAAAACAATCACCCAAGTTAACTTCTGAACCAATGTGATTAACTGAATCGCTATCAGTTTTCTTCTTTAAATCCGGACAATCCGGTCTGATATGCCCAGCCTTATTGCATTGGAAACAAACAATATTTCTCCTTTTATCAAATTTGTCTTTACACCACAAGTTATTTTGAACAGTAAACTTTTTTTCTGTAATCTCTGCCTTACTAGACCTATCATTTTTACTTTTATTATTATTACTAGCCTGCACATTTCTATCTCTGTTATACGTTCTCGTATTTACAGTTTTATTTTCCGTTTTTCGAACAACTCCGTGAACGCTTTCATATTTATCGCACTTTTCCGCTAGTGAAGCTGCGTCATTAATTTCATCCCAATCGTCCAAAAATTAATCTTTGATCTCAAATGGAACTCTACGTTTTAATAGTTCTGTGAGTATAAGTTCTTTCAATGACTCCATACTCTCAATATTCAGAGCTTCTAACCAACTCTCCAAATAACTTCTCAATTCGTAAACTAGATCTGAATATAGTGCACCCGGTTTTCTTTGGTGATTATCAAATTTAAATTTTAGTGCCCCTGCCCCAAGCCTAAATCTTTTCATTAATAAATCTTTCATGTGTTTAAAGTCATCAGCTACTTCTATGGGTTGCTTTACAATTACCTCAGCAACTTCACCGGCAACAACGGAATAAGTTGCGAAACCCATTTTGATTCTTCAGGTTCCTCTTTTTTAGCTTGACGTTCAAACATTACAAAAAACAAAGAAATGTCATTTGCTTTTGGGTTAAATTTCGGCACCAAATCCTTTAAACTTACATTTTTCACTCTATTATCAATTACAGGAACCGTAGATGCACTAGAGCCAGTTTCTATACCATTTTGAATTTTGAATTTTTCTAACTCCAATTTATCCATTCTTTCTTGCTCTTCTCGTTTTAATTTATCCTCTCTTTCCTGCTTCTCTTTTGTATACTGTATCACACTCTCTAAACAATCCCTTGCATATTGTTCTAGTCAAATCGAATTCCTCTGCGAGCAAGAGCAAAATAGTTTTTGTTTGTTTATTCAAAAAACTAGCCATTTTAAATCTTTCGATATATACACTCCGCTCACAAAATAAAAATTAATTCGTATTAATTTTCCCAACTTAAATACCAAACATTTAAACAAGTGAAAACACAAACTTCAGTGCTTCAAAACTGAGTAACTAATGAATTATAACAATGCAAACACATCAATTCAAACTGGCAAGAAAAGTGAAAATTTTACACAATTTTAAAAATCAAGTTTTGATTTTCTTTAAAACTTTCTAACTGTACCTCATATAAACAATTCAATACATATATTTATCATATGAATTATTTCTTAGAACACTTTCAGAAATTTAAATTAATTAATTTATTTCAAACAAAATTCACTAAGCATAGTAAATAAATTCCTCAATGATTAAAAGAATTTCAACCTTTAAACAAAATATTCACGGAACACAATTATTTATCTATGAACCTTAAACGCGAAAATTCCTTTTTAAAACCAAATCAATTTCAGCGCAGTATACATTCAAACGACGCTAACCTCTCATGAAGGACGCGTATAATAAAGAGGGACTTACCCACAGGTTCTTGAATTCCTTGGAATTAATTTCTCTTCTCCCCTGGCACCTCGCGAAAAGTTTCTATTTTCAGAAACAGTCAGAGTTCACGAAAACCATGCGAGCAGTTTTTGAAACTCGGAATTTTCTGAGGTTGCGTTCCAGAAGCCAAACAGTTCATGAAGAACTCGTGAACAGAGTAGAAACAGTTCTGGAAAAGCTCAGGAGCACTTCTTGCATTGAGGAAACTTCCGAGGTTGCGTTCCAGAAGCCAAACAGTTCATGAAGAACTCGTGAACAGTTGAGAAACAGTTCTAGAAAAGCTCAGGAGCACTTCTTGCAATGCGGAAACTTTTAACTAAGATCTAGAACAAATGCAAAACAGCTCTAGAACACTCAGGTTCAATTTTCAGAACCCAATCAAAATTGAAACGAACGCACGCAACCGCTACAGACTTGTTTCATCAAACAGTTCTTATTAATCCATAACAGGGAGACGTCTTCTGGATTCGAGAATCTTTAGGTTAGATCCTTCATCCAACCGCTTTGCCACCATAATTCTTGCTGGGATATAGTGATGAAAGATTATTTTGGCCGTGATATCCTGGTGGAGGACGTAGGTCTTCCACCTCTATGGCTGAACAAAATACACACCAAAATCACAGACAAAACTACTTTTTACTAAAACCACAACACACTTTATACATTTATTTTACACTACAAAATATGGATTTTTTTCTGTGAGCTCGCTAGTAGCACAGCTTGCTACCCTACCGTCACTCACCGTTCTCCTCTCTGCTCTCTCCAAAAGAGACCATCAAACCCCTCCTTCCACCAAAGGCAAGGATCTCATCAATCTCCGTCTTGGGGCCTCAATGACTTGAGACGAACCCCAGATCATGATTAACTTACACACCACTGACAGTTAATCTGCCATAAACTAAATCAGTTTCTGTTTTTCCATACTGAAGAGTCCGAGGTCAGGAGGGGGAAAATAGGATACGTTACAACCTCTTCTAAATATGTCCCAATAAATAAATTAAATTTTCCTTTTGATATTAATTTAGCAGATCAAGATTTTAATAAACCGGGAAAAAGTTCAATGTTGTTAGGTAATGAAGTGTTTTTTGAGTTGCTGTTATCAGGGAAGATATATGTTTCAAATTTAATTTTACAAAATTCGGTATTTGGTTATATAGTTGGAGGAAGTGTTAGAGATCATGAGGAGAATAGAGTTCATTGTGGGCTAATTCGTGAAGCGGAAAATTTAAATGATGAACTACAAAAGTTCTGGGAATTAGAAGAAATGGATGAAAGGTCATTTCTAAAAAATTCTGACGAATTTAAATGTGATCAAAATTTTACAGAAACTTATAGAAGAAACGAAACCGGTAAGTTCGTTGTGCAAATGCCTTTCAAAAAAGACCCTCAGTGTTTGGGAGAATCAAAAAGTATTGCCTTTAGAAAACTAAATTCGCTATACAGACGTCTTGAAAAAGACCCTGTGCAAATGGCACTGTACACTGAGTTCATGAGAGAATATAGGGATTTAGGACACATGCCGGAGGTCAAAGAGGTAGAAGAACCAGGGATAACTTATTATATACCACATTTAGGTGTCTTTCGCCCTGAGAAAAATTCTACAGAGATGAGGGTTGTGTTCAATGCTTCGCAACCTACATCAACTGGGGAGTCCTTAAATTCTATTCAAATAAACGGTGGGGTGATTCAGGATGAATTATTTTCAATTATTTTGCGATTTAGAATGCATCGTTTTGCTTTTACAGCTGATGTCATAAAAATGTACAGGATGATTCTCATTAATCCTAGTCAACACAATTTACAACGTATTTTATGGAAGGATTCCTCTAGTGAACCGGTGAAAGTATACAACCTTGGTACGGTAATGGTCAAAAAGAGTTTCCGATGGCATCATTGGCTATTCAAAACAATTTTTACATGGACGATGTCCTAACTGGTTCAGGAGATTTAGAATCAGCTAAAACTTTGCAAAGTGAGTTAGTACAATAAATTATTTGAGACATGTGGTATGGCATTTCGCAAGTGGTGTAGTAATGATTCAAGTTTATTAGAAATCGTGGGAACTTCTGAGAGTTACAACTTTAGCTGTGTTGAAGAAATTAAAGCATTAGGTCTCATACGGGATCCAAAGAGCGACACTTTGAAATTTCACTTATCAATGACAGAACAAAACCAGTTTACGAAAAGAGAGGTGCTTTCAGTAATTGCACGTATATTTGACCCTTTAGGTCTCTTAGGTCCTATAGTTACGGTCGCCAAGGTATTTATGCAGAAACTTTGGGCTTTAAAATCTCTGTGGGATGATAAGTTACCTGAAGATAAACTGAAAGAGTGGAAAGAATTTCGAGAGTCCCTAGGGTTGATTAATGAGATAAAGATCAGTAGATTTGTATTAATTGAGGATTTTGGAGTTTCAATTCTTAAGGGTTTTTCGGATGCATCAGAAGTTGCCTATGGTGCGGTAATTTATGCCGTGAATTAAAGCCATTCTGGTAAACTTGCCTCCTATTTACTATGTAGTAAGAGCCGTGTGGCGCCCATAAAGACCTTGACAATTCCAAGACTGGAACTTTGGTGCAACACTTTTGGCAAAACTAATGCATAAAGTGATGTCAGCTCTAAAAGTACCCCGTTCTTCAGTGTACTACTATTCTGACAGTACAATTGTTCTTTCATGGATTCTGAAATCACCGTCTGAATTAAAAACTTTTGTAGCTTCAAGAGTGTCAACTATTCTCTTACTGATGTAAAACAGTGGGGATATGTTAAATCATCGGAAAATCCCGCAGACTTAATTTCAAGAGGATGCAAAACACAGGATCTAATATGTAGCAACCGGTGGTGGAATGGTCCACAATTTCTAGTTCAAGATGTTGAATCTTTAACAAGTGTACCTAAATTCACTGAAGTTCAACCCGATAATGAACAGTTTTACCGTGAAATTAAGATTCCTGCAAAAGAGTCTAGTAATACTACGATGATTATTGCTGCAAGCTCATCAGTGCTGGACGATGTATTGAACTGCAGTAATAACTATTTTAAAACTGTTCGTATTCTGTGTTATGTATTACGATTCATAAACAATTTAAAAAGACGTCAGCTTTGTTCAGGTAGAATCTGTGTTGAAGAATTTAGAATCGCGGAGCATCATTTGATTCGAGACGCTCAGAAAGCTCTTGACAAGAAAACCGTCGAAGGGTTAAGTAATTTAAAGCCATTTGTGGATAAAAAGGAAATAGTGAGAGTAGGTGGAAGGTTGTTAAGAGCAGACATTCCTTATGAACAAAAATGCCTAAGAAGTGTAAATTAACTAAGAAAATATTTTTTACTTTTCATTTAAAGTTTCTTCACGTTGGACCACAAGGGCTATTGAATGTAGTTCGGTTAAAATTCTGGCCATTGGGTGGTAGAGACTTGGCTAGAAAAGCAGTACATTCCTGCATTACATGCTTTAGAAATTTTGAGTTCTCAAATTATGGCAGATTTGCCGAAAGATCGAGTATCAAGGACTTTTGCCTTTAATTGCGCTGGAATAGATCTGTGCGGGCCGTTTTATGTGACTTACAAAAACCAACGTAAAGGAACTTTGAATAAGATTTATGTTTGTGTTTTTATATGTATATCAACAAAAGCAATCCATCTCGAGGTCTTAAAAGATCTAACTTCGGATGCATTGATCGCAACATTGAAACGTTTCATCGCTAGAAGAGGAAAGCCGGCTAAAATCTATTCAGATAATGCCACAAATATGGTAGGTGCTAAATCAGAGCTTAAAAGATGGTCGAAATTAGTAGTAGCTCCAGATAACGAGTTCTCAGCTTTTATAACTTCTGAAGGTATCGAGTGGAAATTTATTCCTTCCAGGTCACCTCATTTTGGGGGATTGTGGGAAGCAGGTGTAAAGAGTAAAACACCATTTAATAAGATCTATTGGGAACCTGAGATTTAATTATGAGGAATTTGAAACCATCATTTTGCAAATTGAGTCCATTTTAAACTCTCGCCCATTAACACCCATGTCATCAGACATTGACAGTTACGAGACGCTGACACCTGGTCATTTTTTGATTGGACGGTCACTGAGTGCAGTTCCTGAGCCCGAACTGACCACTTTGAATGACAACAGGTTAAGTCGATGGCAGCGTACTACAAAGGTTGTTCAGAGTGTTTGGCGAAAATGGAAGAAAGCCTACTTGAACACGTTACAGCAGCGGTCCAAATGGATGATCGAGAAAGAAAACTTAAAAGTTGGCTTGATGGTCCTAATTAAGGAAGACTCCTTGCCGTGCACGAAATGGCAACTGGGTAGTATTATGGAGGTGTACCCTGGCGAGGATGAAAAAGTTCGAGTGGTAAAAGTCCGGACGCAAAACGGGGAGTTCAAAAGAGCAGTGGCAAAAATTGTTGTCTTGCCGCTGGAAACTTGAGTAATCTTGTGACTGTTCTTCTGTTTTATATTATTTCGTGTGTTACTTGAACTATTTTGAGTATATAACTTTGCAATTTCATTTTATGTTGCAAATTTTAATATTGATGGAAAAGGGAGTTTATTAGTTACTTTATAGTCAGAGGGTTGACAATTTCTTGTCAAAATGTGTCAAGGCGGGAGGAAATGTTGAGTATCTCTCCACTTGGGAGACCTCTCCATTTGTGAGTGCCTCTTCGCTTGTGAGATGGCGCTGGCTGTTAGTTGCCATAGTTACCATATTTAATTTTGGCTTTTTTTCTGTTGTTCTAAAGATGTGAATAAAAGTTTTCAAATGGTCCGCCGATGTTTTTATTAATAATGCCTGTGCAGCAGACATAAAACTGCGGATGTCAATTTTCTAAAAGTAAATAAACATACAATATTATTATAGGTAATACCGTTGCTTAGTGAGAAATTTTAGCCGTATTAAAAAAAAAAAAGTAACATAGGTGGGGGAGGAGGAGTTATTCATCGGAAAGTAACAAACGAAAAATGTAATTTATTTCTGAAAGATTAGTATGGTAATCAAAACTATTAGATGGAACTCATGAATGATTTTTGAGCTATGAAAAAGAATTTGACTCTTAACAGCAAGTGTCCCATAGAATTACAGAGGTGTGAAAATCATTAGAATAATTGTGATTCTTTCAGTTTTTCTTGAATAATTTTGTATATACTGGCATTAATGCATGAAGGATAACTTGTTTTGTTACTCTAATAATTTTGTCACTCCTTTAGAGTAGTTTCGGGTACATTACTTTGTTAAATATTGGCATTTATAAAATAGAGAAACAATTGATCTTAAGTAATGAAATTTTTCGCATTACATGAAGAAAGTGTTTGATTAACAATCGAATTTAAAATATAATTTAAAAACTGTCAGCTTGCTGTGCTAGTATTTTACATTCTTTCCTTGGGTTGGGATAGGTATTACTTTATTCTTAATATAATTCTTTTCGCAGCTTTGATTAGTTAATAATCGGGAGCTTTTTTTAATCTTTTGTTAAAGAACTGTCGAGTGATTATGAGCAATGCAAGTTAAATTTTTCCTAGAAAACTAACTACAATAAAGTGTCTCATCCAAGAAAATGACTATACAGAACAAGAAATCGTTAAAAAAAACTAAATATTTTGCTAGCATAGGTGTGTAGAATAAAAAGATCTTTGAATTTCAAATGTAAATCAATCGATTCCAGAGAAGGGAAGAGCAGTAGAAAAGTAAATTCATTGCAAAAACAGAAAGGAAATTAATTTATATTGCCAAAACTAACAGAAAAACAACTGATCATGAACTAAAAATCACTCTATAAGCGTATGGAGATATACAATGTATGTGATTCTTCTGTTCGTAGAAAATTCATCTCAGTTGAACTTGGTGCTTGTTATCTTTGTAAAGAGGGATAAAATAAAATTTTTTATGTTAAAGAGACTTGCTTTGTCAAAAATTATGCATAAACTATTTGTAAATAATTTCAGCAAGGTGAGAAATATTAATTTTCCTTTATTTATTCAGTTAAATTCAAGTTGTTCCGTCTTTTTCCTAAAACTAAATTTACTGCATACTTACTGAATATTTAGAAGTGTTTATACGTGCGACTAAAACTTTCTTTATGATAATATTTCCCAACAATACGATAATTTTTACCTTTTAGGTATTGTTTTCTGATAGATCAACGCTTAAAATACCAAAAGAAAGCCGTCAGTATGTCAGGAGAAGTACCAGTAAAGTATTTTCCCGAATCGCATTACACGAATTGTTAAACAACTCGCCAAAGTTATGAATTGGAGCGTAATTTCTGCTCAAAGCACTGGATGTTTAAGCATTGTAGAAGGCATGAGGACCCAATATCAGCATGAAAAAGTGCTAGAACAGAATTTTTTATAATCAAAAGTTTAGTTTCCGAATGGAGGCTTTATATTTATGCATGATAGAGTTCTATGTCTTGAAGGTTTTCCTGTGACCAAAATTTTTAATTAAAACAGTGTTTTATATAAACACTTCCACGGGATGGAAACAGTTCGGATATGAGCCAAATAGAGAGTATTTGAACCATTGTAAAGAAAAAATTAAAGAAGTAAAACTTCACAAACAAGAATTGTCTCTGAGAAGGACTCATTCAAATTTGGCACCATGACGAGGAAATACAAATTAGTTGCCAAAAAATTTATAAAAATAATGCCAAGACGGATCGAATCTTTAATAAAAAAATAAGAGGATGCCCCCCTCAATATTAAATGTATCAGCATTTTAAAAATAAAGTATTATTTCTTTGATATAACAATATTTTACTATAAATTTTACAATTGTTTCAATAATTTTCAAACCTCTGTACAGTTGTGGTCAGAATTGCAAGGACAGCGAGCCTTTTGCCTTGAAAAACCCTAGTAATAAAAAATTTTCCCCTTTTTTTTTCAATAACTTTTATCAGACTTGATGTCATGGAAGTTAAAGAACGTTCTTAACAAAATTTATCCTGCCTTTTTCGATGGAGAGAATCAAAAAGTTCTTTCTTGTTTCGACACTGAATGCCATTTTTTTTTTCATTCTTCGGATGCAAGAATGCCTCACAAAGTTACCACTAAACTTAGATCAAGCTTTTTGTTGGCCAGTACAGCTACTTCACGGACTTGTCGGGAATATTGCTTCCTCGTCAAGCATGGGGAGGGATCAGAATTATAAGAAAGACTCGTGGTACCCGCACGGCTTTGCCTGTAATAGAAAAATTAAAAGGTCTTTTGTTTCGCCTGTATATTCACAAATAATGTATGGTGAATTTTCTCGCTAACTGGCTTGTGCCCATGTTACGGTTCCACGTTATGATAATTTCGTATATCGCCAATGGGCTTGTGCCCATGATACGGTTCCACATTATGATAATTTCGTAATTTGCTCGTCCATCTTATGATAATTTTTTTCTTAAAATTGGAATAGAAAAAGAACCACATCGAATTTCGAAAAATCGCTTCAAGGTGCACACCCCCATGCTACAAACTAACTTTGTGCCAAATTTCATGAAAATCGGCCGAGCGGTCTAGGCGCTATGCGAGTCACAGAGATCCAGACATCCAGATATCCTCCGGACAGAGAGACTTTCAGCTTTATTATTAGTAAAGAAGATAAAGATAAAGATTCTTTCCCATTTTATTAAATTTCTGTGAAAAATGGGCTTAAAATTGGAATAGAAAAAAGAACAAAATCGAATTTTCGAAAAATCGCTTCGAGGTGCGCACCTTCATGCTACAAACTAACTTCATGCCAAATTTCATGAAAATCGGCCGAACGGTCTAGGCGCTATGCGCGTCACAGACATCCTACAGACATCCAGACATCCTCTGGACAGAGAGACTTTCAGCTTTATTATTAGTAAAGAAGAAAAGAAAAGAAGAAAGATAAAGAGGTAAAGAAAAGAAAGGTAATTTTCAGAACAAATTCTTTCCCATTTTATTAAATTTCTGAGAAAAATGAGCTTAAAATTGGTTTAGAAAAAGAACAAAATCGAATTTTCGAAAAATCGCTTCGAGGTGCACACTCCCATGCTACATACTAACTTTGTGCCAAATTTCCTGAAAATCGGCTGAACGGTCTAGGCGCTATGCGCGTCACAGACATCCTACAGACATCCAGACATCCTCCGGACAGAGAGACTTTCAGCTTTATTATTAGTAAAGATAAAGATAATGAAGAAAAGAAAAGAAGAAAGATAAAGAAGTAAAGAAAATAAAGGTAATTTTCAGAACACATTCTTTCCCATTTTATTAAATTTCTGTGAAAAATGAGCTTAAAATTGGTTTAGAAAAAGAACAAGATCGAATTTTCGAAAAATCGCTTCGAGGTGCACACTCCCATGCTACATACTAACTTTGTGCCAAATTTCCTGAAAATCGGCCGAACGGTCTAGGCGCTATGCACGTCACAAACATCCTACAGACATCCAGACATCCTCCGGACAGAGAGACTTTCAGCTTTATTATTAGTAAAGAAGATATAGAAGAAAGTTTCGTGATGGGCACAACATACTAGTCATATTTATTGAAAGTTTGTAGTTACAAAATTCAAATAATTTTGAAAATGCTTCATTGCGAAAAATTGGAATAGTTATTGCATTTTTTTTTCATTAGCAGAATTTTACATTGATTACATTGATTTAATTAGTACTAGATAAACATCTTCCTCGGCTTATACTCATGTGATTTTGCTTTAAAACTTAATATTTCTGGAAGAGAAAGTTTCATATTTTTTCACTTTTTACCTAAAATATCTTTTCAAACACTTTTCTTTGGGAAGAAAAAAATTCACTTTTAAATTAACTCGAACACTTTAGTACTCCATTTTGTTGAATGTTCACTTTAAAAATAAACTTATATGATGTTTATATAGTTAAAGATTGTCACAAAATTCAACAGATGTCACTGGAGTCTGACCGGGTGTTTCTTTTTTTTTTTTTATCCATTGATTTCATACTACAACTTTTGTAAAAATGACTGAGCCTGATAACACGCGTATCAAGTGAAGTCTTGAAATAATCATGGAGCGCACTTTTATATTGTTTCCAAAGTCTTTTGCATGTATTGAACAAAAACACTTGAAGGAAATAATTAGACGGCTTACAGCGCAAAATGTTTTGCTATTTGGGGTTTTGACACAATCGCTGAATTTCGAATAATTAATATTCCATTTTTGGCAAGATTGGCTAAACCGAAAAACTTTAGTGTCCAAATGCATTGTTATTACGAGAATTAATTAACCTGCACCTACTAGATTATGATGATGTAGTTTATATGCTTCGGAAGAGAAAGGCAAATTCCATCGCAAAGCGATCCGAATGACAAGCGTTCTCTCAACGAACGAGCATAATTGAGTCAACTGGGTTCGTTTTTAAATGCGTTGTAGAGTAGCTGCGCAAATAAATTCGGCTAATTGAAAGAAAGGTTGTTTCAAATAAGTTGCCAAGTGTGAGCACAACAAAAAACACCAGTTAACTAGTTGACAGGCAACAACCATTTCGAAAAGTTGATTCACCTAACCGTCTTGTGCGTGGGATTCTTTCAAGTATGCAATATTGTTATCGAAATAATGAGTTTTCAGTGATATGTTGCTTTTGTAACGAATAAATAGCTTTGCGCTTGAAAATTAAATGAATCATCTAACCAACGTTTTGAGTTTTGGTGCACAAAAGTTGCAAATTACTGCAGACACATCTTTCGGTGTTACAAGGGACACTTTCTTCAATGCAAAGAAGTGTGAGCTTTTGGACGAAAAGCTATTTCTTCGGATAACTTCTCATCCAAAAGCTCACACTTCTTTGCATTAAAAAAGGTGCGCCTTGTAACACCGAAACACCTGCCTGCAGTCATTTGCAATTTTTGTGCATCAAAAAGGTGGTTAAATGATTCATTTAATGTTGCTATTGTTTATTTCGTTTATATGCCACCACGCATTACGCACTTGTTATGTAGACTAAATTTGTACTTTTTGTGGCAAGAAAGAGCGTTAATTTTAATTTTAAATCAGTAAATATTACGCTTCTTCAAATTTTTGAGATGAGACGCGATTGTCGCTGGCGAGCTTTGTCTACATTTCAAGTTGCAAAATTTAACTCAAAGGAATTAATTTTCTTAGAATATTTTAAAGCAATTCAGTCATAATTACGACTTAAAGAATACTTCAAGAACTATCTGTGTTGTTGCAGTCATTCCTTTTGAACTGCAAATTGTTTATTCAGAGCACTGCGACGCAAAATTAATTTGGAAACTTTTTCTAAAAATTGGATATGCAACATATGTTTCAATTACAATACCCTTTTATTACCTTTTGAAAACGGTATGGAAATAATTCTTTTAAAATCAATGACTGCAAATTAAAAATTCGTTTATAAAGCTGCGGGGACAAAAGCACTTTACAGCTGGACATAAATGAGAATGAAAAATGAGATTTTTGCGACATTAATTCTATCGCAGATCTTTCATTAGGAGAATGAAGGAATAAAAGAACAAATAAAATTTCATCCATTATTAGATTTTTCGAAACGTATCTTCAACGTAAGAAAATCAATATTTCTATTGATTAAATAAAATTTCGTAGAAAGATTTATCGGTTAAAAATGCTTTTGTTCGGTAACGTAATCAATATTGCCCTAAAAAGGCTCTTTCCGACGAACTTAATTAGGATTAATGATTTGGAATGTTATTTTCCTTTCACATGATGACGATGTATTTATGTATGTAAAAATTGATGAAAATATCGTACCTGAAAACGAAAGTTGACAAAAAAATGTGTCATAATAAAAGTTATGAGTAAGTGCTTCATCTAAAATTGGTATAAATTCACGTCATCTTATATACTGACTAACTATGTGTATATTTCAAGCTAAATGTTTATGCAGATTGTTTCTCACTTGGCCTGTCGCAAAGATTTTAATGATAAGGTTAGCACTAGCATACACATATTTTTTTATGAATCGAGTTGCAAAAAATTCAATAGAGCTTGACTATTATAAGAATAGGTAGATGTTGTGCAGTAATTTGTTTGAGTCGTCAGGGAGATTGTTTCATAACGTGTACGCAGTGCTTTAGCTTGGGATCGAGTGGGGGACGTCATCCCCCGAAATATTTGGTTTTAATTGGAAAATTAAAGTCTAATGTATATTCTCGTTTCTAACCACTTTTTCTTTCGGTAAGTTCCCACAACCTTCAAAGTGAGTTCCACGAAACATTTTTAACACAACATAACAAACATAACAATAGTAAGTAGTTAATTAAATCCTTAACTCAGGGTTAAAACAGAAAAATACGTGCACTGTACCGACAGTAACTTACTGCTTAGTATCTAAGTTTTTCTTTTCATTTTACGAGTTGATCTACACTATTGCTTGCGGACTGTCGCGGGTGTGATATTAATTTTAGTCACCAGTGTGACGGTAATCTTAGCTGCAATGAGAAGACATGTGCCTCCTGCTCGGTTATTCAATATTGAAAACTGAATGACACCATACCAAGTACGAGACTGCAGTCTCTGGATTTCATAAACGGGCTTTCGGTATACATTGCACAACAATTTCAGTTATTTTGGGGTTAGAGTGGAAAAGGTCTATAATTCCAATTGCAAAAGCACCCTACCCCCTCAAGATACCAAACTTTCAGTCATGCAACATCATACATTGCGAAGAACGTGACGTATATGCCTTATAAAATTATATTATAAATGTTCATCCTGTAAGTAACTATACATTTAAAGTTAAATGCAATATTAAATAAACATCTTACCCAATTGTGTCTTTATCTATTTATTTTCCTTTTAATCCGATCCGTTAGCGTTTCTCTTGGAAGGATAACGCAAATATATGTTTCTATTTCTTTTGTGAAAAAATCTAGCTTTTTATTTTAAAATAATAACACAGCTTTAATCCTATGGTTGAAATTACTGTAAAAAATACTCTGCAGATAAACCGTTGGCAATCTAAAATAGCTTCATTTACGAAATTATTTCTTTGAAAATATTATAGCTGGGACGGAAGCCAAATCGTATAGAGAAGTTCACGTGAATATCGGAAGCTCTCCTTAAAACTACGAAGCAATAGCATACAACAAATTTATTCTGCCGTAGGGGGAGCCATTTGCTAATTACAATTTCTAACATTATTCAGTCCTTAATCATAACTATTAACATACAGTACATAACTTTGTTAAAACGAATAAATTATAAACCGCCTCAAATATTTTAAGAACGTGAAAAAAAAAGTGCTTAAAAGGTGAACAGGTGATTTGATTCGTATATTTAATTTTTAAAACCCTAAGGAGTTTCGCTTTCTATCTGTTTATCACGCTTAAACATTTTGTCTTAAAAATGAATGAACTCAAAAAAATAAATAAATAAAATCAATATTTCAATCATAAAAAAAAGAAAAATTCTTTTTAGTTTTGGCGTTTTGAATTCAAATCATAGTGGGTATAAATAAAGTCTATTCTGGGGGATATGGAACTCACCACGTATGAGGAAGGACATGCTCGTAGAGATCCATGGACCAGAGAATATGGAAGTCATCGTCTATTAGGAAGGACATGCTTCGGGGGCCCTTAGACCAGAAGATGTTGCAATATAAGCATAGAAAAATAAAATAAAAGGTACATAAACTACGTTGAAGTGAAAGCAAGAAACAACCGTCATTGCTCACTAAAAAAAATATATGATAATAATTAATAACAAATAAATAAAATTGTTCAGCAGTAGAAACGACTTAAATTAGTTAATAAGTATCTGGAATATTTTCATACCAATGGGGTCGTTTCCAATATTTTAAAAATATTTTTTTTCTGAAGGAACATGCTTAAAAACATAGGATCTAACCATTTTTAAATAATTTGTTTAAGTTTAATATTAAAAAAAAAATTACCTAAACGGCGATCTTTCATTGTTTACATTTGTTACCGATGGCATCACAAATGATGAAATACTGTTTTGTGTTGCCATTCACAGAGCAAAATATTTAATTCGCATCTTTACTCACATGTATTGGCAACGATATGGTTGATAGCAAGCGTAGAGCGCAATTTTAATTCGCTTCTTGATTATCATAATGTGGAAACGCGGTACAAAGATGCGCCAAAAAGCATCATTTGTGACGTCATCTAGACCACGCCTAGTTTGAAAAATCGGAAATTTTAAAACATTAATTAAAAAACAACTGTTGGGAAAATGAAAGAATTTTCTGGGTCCATGTTATTATTATTTTTTTGCTTATTCTATCAATTTCAGTGACTAAAAGTACTACTTTTGACTGAAGGAAACAACCCTATTGCAATAATTTAAAAGCAATCGGCAACGCATCATCCTTGTTCATTTTTAGAGCGTGAAAATAAACCTCTACATTGATTTCAAGTTTCAGCTGCTCTACATGCGGCGAAATTTTACAACTTAGGCTCCTGTTAGAAATTGTTATATTTGCGCAAAGACTTTGTATATTTACAATTTTTAATAAAGAAAATCACATAAATCGGCATTAAATGTTTTATCTAACTAAAAAAGAAGCATTTTACTGTATTTAAAGATGCATATATTTAAAATAAAGAAACTTTGATAGAAACGTAATTTTAATACTATTTTCTAGAATGACTTCTCATAATAAAGATGAAGTCGAGAAAAAGGAACAAAATTTTCATTTGAACTTGCAATTGTGTTTTCGTTTCTAATATTTTTTGTGGCTACCTAACAAATGACTAATTTGTCATTTTGATGGACAAAAGAACAAAAAAAAAAAGTATGTTCTTATTTTTCTAAAAAAAAAAAAGAGAGAGAGAAGGAAGTAAAGGAAGGAGGAAGTAAGAAGTCTAGAAAGTTTCATCTTTGTTGAGAGGAACTTCTTCAAGAGGCTTATCAGGACAAAAAGAACACAAGTAACCAAGAGTTGGTTATTTCCAGGAATGAAGCCAAACACAGAGGTCTTATATGAAATTAGTTTCAAAGAAAAGATTTTGTGAAAAATTGATAACTTTCGAGAGACGTTTTGAAGAAGAAACTATCACTTAAGAAAAAATGTTCTTTATTAATACGGAAAATTATGAAGAATTGGCTCTAAACAGGTGGTACATGTACAACTTAAGGTATGCTGAAATGTGTAAGGGGTTCTCAAACCAACACAAAGGGGTTTAGCATTAAAAAGGACGGAAAATTAGATTTATAATGTTAGAATTTATTATTGTGAGAAAAGTTTGAATAATATCGTGTATGTCAACATATATATATATATATATATATATATATATATATATATATATATATATATATATATTGCCCTATTTTGTAAATAAACTTCTCGGCTGGCGTTAAGAGGAACACAAAGAATTAGCAGGCATTTCTGATTTCTTTTCTAGCAATGTCTGATTAATTAAAATGTTTGTAATAAAACACCCTAAACATAAAATTTCGTGTATATTGCTTAAATATACATGTAGTTAATTAAACTTACACAGTTTAATAGTTCATTTTTAGCTATTACTACATGGCTCCACCCCACTACTAGCTGATTCTCACAACCTCAAAAACTGCTTCGCAATTCTATTTGGTTAGCGAAAATTAAAATCGTTTGTGAGGTAGAATAAGATCAAAATGCACGTTATGGTTAGAATAAAATGAAACTATCCAGCCCTGCCGTGGAAAATCGAGTTTAATTATAAATCGAACAAATATTGAACGTGAAACAACGTATGGCAAAATCATTGGTAAAAAATGCTTCGGAAAGCAACCTTAACCTTCTCCCGGGGTGAAAAGTTAATTTTAACCAAATTTCCCCGCAATAGGTGTTAAAGGGTTCCTGAGCATAGGATTAGGTTGTTTTGTATTTTTGAAAAGGTATTCTGAAACACGTGGCCTATATTAAAAATATTTAATTGGCATTTAACAATACTTAAATTTTTATTTTCAACTGGAAATTTTACATTTTTTCAGTTTTGTTGTAAGGTCACATGTAAAGATAGTATATAGGGGGCATATGAACATACATTTGAAATTGCTGTTTTTTCTAGTCACTTCAATAATTATTTGTTATTTTTTCAAATTATTAATTAATTAATTAATTTTTATTATTAAATTGTCGGTCAAGAATTTAGTGTTATAGAATGCAGGAAATAAAAAGACACATTTTTTTAAAAATTAATATAAAAAATTTAAGCTTAAAATGATTTACATCATCATACCCTGTATGAAGCTTACAAGTATTATTTAATAAGAATATTCTTTTCATAATAAAAGATTATTTGGGCTATACAGTTAGTATTTTTTCCCTTGCATGTTCAGTGACCCGGACATTCATTGAAACTTCAAAATTTGACAAACAAACTTTCATCAACATTTGACTTGCCAAATTTTCTATCTAATTGTTATGAAGGGCTATTCTTTGAAACATGATTATAGTCTAGTTTTTAAACCTTGTTCATAAGTGAGCTAGGCTTACATACATGTGCCCCCCCCCCCCTCCTCGTAGGGGCACATGTGAACGATTGAAGTTACTAAAAAAAAGCCAAAAAGTAAAAAATAGTGTTTTTCAAAAATCTCAAAAAATTCCAATGAACAAAGAAAAGTCTATTTAATCATGGAGACACTTTTACCCGGAAAACTGATAATATTATTTGAAAAATAAGGAAAAAAAAATGCTAACTTGCCCCGCCTTTTCCCCTATTTAGTTTAGATAAAAATGTATCATTTGAAACTTATTAAAACTATATAATGTTCATATACTTCACTACGTGTGCCATGAATTTCATTCATATAAACATATATATTTCAGGAGTGTTCAAACGCAAAAGTAATGCATGAAGAACTCACTTTTGTCGTCGATAGAATATGCATCTACAAGTATGAAACTATTTCATAATGCTTATAAGAGTTTTAATAAGAGGAAAATTTGCTTATAAGAGTTTTCTAAGGGTGCGTTACATAATAATTCTTCTTCACAATGAATAAATTTCATTTATCTCGAAGAATGATTTCCCTTTTTGTTTGCCCTGAGGAAGCTTTCATGTTTTATCCGAATGAATAGCACTGTCCCCTTTGCGCTTTGATTAAGCCTTCATTCAAGATATGCTAATTTATCGAGAACAATCACCTCCAATGGATATTACTAATAGAAGATTTAGGTTTATAAAGGACATAAAGGATGCTGCGTTAAAGAGGGAATATTTTTTATTTTATTTTTGGTAGTAGTACTTGAACATATGAATTCATTGACTAGAGTGCATATAGATGGTGCACTTAGCACATATGAAGAGAGTAAAATGTAAAATTGCAACGAAGTAAACTATAAAAATATAAAATGTAGCATGGAGAAAATGAAAAGGTGGAATGTAGAAATATAAAATATAAAATTGAAAAATTGTGAAAATAAAAATTCAAAGGGAACAAAAAAAGAGAGAATAAAGGCTGCCCGCATCTTAAAAATTGATCAGCAAACGAACATATGAAAAGCTATTCTTTAGAAAAGTTTACATATAATACCTCTCATTTGTTGTAACAAAGTATTAATGAAGAGTTTATAGTTTTTTAGTTAATACTGTAGAAATATTGGAATCATTTTGTAGTATTGCATCTAAAATCATGTTGCTGTAGCATAAAATCTATTGCCGTATAGCATCGCAACAAAAATCATAATTTTTCTAGTTATAAAATACAGTCGAAAATAAGGGAGTGTAAAACGCGTTTAGTACCAGTACCAGCTCAATCTATGGGTGCATTTTTTTTTTTTTTTTTTTTTTCATTTCTAGATTTGATCTTTCTTGTTCAATAGCAGTATCATGCTACAAAGTGATTTGGAATGAATTCGTCCTCAAATCGAAAACCTCCCACAGCCAAAAACCGGTTTTATATCAATACTAGCTTAATTCATGCGTCTACTGAACAGCCACCATAAAAACGCTCAGATATCATCAAAAACATTACTGTAGTTATAGTGCCTTTCTAGTAGGGATGTGTCGTTCATGAACGAACGGGTCAAAAAGAAAGAATCCTTTAAATGAACGGATCCGTTCGTTCATCTAAAAAATGAACGACCATCATTAATCAATCATTAATTAACTCATTAATCAATCTCAAATTTCCTTTTTCTCAGTGCAGTACAATATATTCATTTCGAACCTTTTTACTTTCTGCTTTATTCATCATTTTTCTTTAACCGTTGCAGTTCATTTGCAATTTTCCAATGCATTCGTTAGTAATATTTTGTGTAACTTGCTTGGTCCTTCTCGTGCTTTGAAACTTATTTCTAAAAGTACCTTTTATCATTTTTCTGGCGATCCTTTTGTATTCTATAACATTTCTCCTTTGCTTGGCAACTTCCAAATCGCTTACTTTACATTCAATATTTAGAGATTTTTGATAAGGACTATTACTGTCTATTTTTTACCCCATTTTGAAAAGTATTGCGTGTTTTTTTCTTTTAATTTTCCTCTGTTCTCATTGGTACTGTGAAATAATTTTAAAGTTCCCTAATATTTAGGTGAGTTTTTTTTTCTTTATTTTTAAATTAAACTATATATATCCGGTACTTCGGCTGAGCTACTAATAAATTTATTGGTACTTTTTTCGTTATACCTCTTGGTAATGCTATATGTAAATATGCAATGCTGTAGCTTGAAAACTTTTCTTTAAGGAACGCACCTTTTTCTTTGGGGTAGATGTCATGGTTGACAGATGGGGTCAAGAAGGCCAGATTCGACAACTTACGCCAGTTTTTATATAAGAAGCAGACATTATATGATTATAGTATTTTTGTTGAGTTTCTGTATATTTAACGTACATAGTCTTGATAAACATTTCTTTATTCTCAGGTTTAATATTGTAGCTTGTTTCTTTTTTTTCTATTTTTAGCTTTCTGCTTTATTTTTTTCGTGATTTACATTTTTTTTTAAATGTAAAAGTACGCATTCAAAACTTTTTTTTTTGTCTTATTTTCGCCTGTGACCATATTACTCCTGGAAATATGGTATTTCTATTTTGAATTAGTGCACTATTTCACTTAAGTTCAGTTCTGCAAATTTTCTGCGTAGCGAACAGTTCGTTTTTTTTATATAGTAAAATTTAATAACTTAATTTTGTGACGTGCTGAAATGGAACCTGCGATTTTCGGAATGGAAGACATATCTTACCATTCGGCAACGTATCTTACAAAACGACTTATAATTGCTTTAACAGATAGCCCTGAACCAAGTTTTTTTTAATTCATTTTTCATAGGCATATTTTCCTATTTTTAGATGATATTAGTTATTTTTCCTTTAAAGAATATTACTGATCTAATGAAACATTTCTAATGTACGTGAGAATGTCGTGCAGAAAGATCGCCCGAAACTTGTTTAAATGTAAGAAGTCGTTTAAATGAATGAGTTAAATGAACGGATCAAAAAAAATGAACGGTCCTCTGATGAGCGAGTCATTAAAAGGAACGACATTGCCCACCTCTACTTTCTAGGCACTATACTGTCGCGGCAGCAGTTCCCAAAAATCTGTACGAGTTTGGCGAACCCTCTTGTGCACTACAACAAAGTGACAAGCACCCTCCCCCCCTCATCCTTATCTATAGTAAAAATTGCGAGTTTTTTTTCTTTTTTTTTCTGAGGAAGACATAAAAATAATAATTGCAAAATATAGAAGCACAAGCTTTGCTACAAGCTAAAATGATTGCTAGAAAATTATTACGAAGCAAATTCAAAGGAACAAATCCAGTGATAATTCTTTGGGTTTCAGAACACTTTGATTTTCTTTTTAATGGAATGGTTGTGTGTAACAAAGAATTCAAAGTTTGGTTAAAATGTCTTGTCTGCCAATTTTCTTGTCTGTGTTGTCTGTTCCGTCTTACAGCACTTGATTAACTTCAGCATTTGTCTCTATATACTGAAAATCGTTTTTCCCGTTGAAACATTGTCCAAAAGGGTTAATAAAATTTAAAATGTATCTTTCTATCAAAACATTACATTTATTCGTAACGCTAAATCAGACAATTAGAAAATGATCTTTAAAAACATCTTTTCGAGAAAATGTAACTAAATGCTCTTTTTTTCTTCCTGTAAAAATCTAGTTGTTTGATAAGGATACACTGTATATATTTAATCGTTTAAGCGCTGAAGAATTTTCTTTTCCTTGTACTAAAAATACAGAATAAAATGAGTAGTTATTATTGAAAAGTAATTGAAACGTTTGCCATTAACTCTAATTATTACATAAACAGTAAATTTTACTAGAAAAAAAGTTTCTGGACAAATTTCATGAGTTCCTTTTTTACATAGAATGCAAATTTTCGTTCCCGTAAACTTTTTCACTCACTATAGCAACAAACAGAAGCGCCATTACACTTTTTGTGTCACTCGCATTTTCGGCGAAGCACAACAGAAGCACGATAACTCTTCACGCCGAACTCAAATGGTAAATAAACTAAACATAGAAAATTAAGTAAAGATGTTTCAAACGCTCTCATATGCTCCATATAATGTGTCCAATAAGTTTAATCGAGTGTTCCAATAAACTGAGAAAACAGAAGCATTTTCATACGCATTCATCTCTATACATTGCGTTCAAAAGTTGAACTTTTTCGGTACGGGCTCAATTTTATCATACTCAACGAAAACGGTAAAAACCCGTACCTTGTAATGACAGTCTTAATTCATTAATTTTACAAAATAGAATATCAGCAAGTGCTCTAACATTTTTATCCATGATGAACAAAAAACGCTTGATTTCGAGATTTCATCTCAAACTAACGTGTTAAATTTCCGCCATTACAACATTATTATTGCGAACCCCCTTAGTACCTCTCGCGAACCCCTGGGGGTCTGCGAAAGTTATAAAGGTGGTTCGCGAAAGTAATATTGTAATGGTGGAACTTTACATGCTTGCTGTATGAAATGAAGTATTAGGTTCAAGTGTATTTTATTTATCACTTATTCACATGTTTGTTACGCCATCCAGCGCTCGACGAAAGTTTTTAAGTTATCAAAGATCAACATGTTGTAATAGCCCGCCATCGTATTGGTCATACCTGATTTTCTGAGAGATTTGTTTTAGACGTCTCTTCTGTCAAAATAAGTCTTTAAAATTCATTACCCTTTTAGACACCGTTTCCATGTGAAGAAGAATAAATATAGAAGCAAATTAAATGCTGTACTTTATGTGAGAGTAAAACTGGCAGATATTGAGCCAAACTTTGGGCTTTTTCATTCCATAACTATCCCGTTAAGAGAATTTGCAAAGTTGACTGAATCTCAACAAAGAATAATCACAGGGTGTTTGTTCTTCGTTATATTTGTTTTGAATTAATTTTCTGGGTAATATTTTAGGTTATAAACATATTTGTGCATATTTTGCAATTATGTTTTCGCTCTTGTTTTGAACTATTAAGACATATTACTAAAAAAAATAAATAAATAAATAAAGTCTAAAATTTTATTGTGCGTGAGACAATATTTTTTTTACTTACTGATTACTTACTGCACAAGGGGTTCGCGAACTTCTTTCGGATTTCGCAAGGGGTTCGCAACGGAAAAAAGGTTGGGAACCGCTGCTGTAGTGAATGGAGAAGGGTAGTGCGGGATTAGTTGAGTATACGGGCAAGTTGAGCAATCGATATATCTCGAAAACTATTCACCGTACGAGTAGGCATCAAATGGCGGAAAGAAAGGTTAATGGGAGGGGAACTCATAGCGCGATCTTCAATTGCAGCTCGACAAATCAGTGAAGTATACGTGCACATTGTTTGTTTTGTGACAAAAAAGTAAAAAGCTCATTTGCCGCTAGTTTTCGTCTGTATTTGCCCAATGTTATCCGTTTTCTGTCAAGCAAGTTTTATTCTTTCATAAATTTACTGTACTTTTGATATGTATAGAGATTCTGAGTATATTTCATACCGTTTTTTCTAAATCTCACTTTTATTTTAAGACTTTGGTTTAAAGTTAGTTGAGCAAGCATTTCTCCACTAACCCCCGCGACTTAAAACAAAAGTAGCAATATATTTTTTGCTTTTGTTAGGATGCGAATTTATAAAAGGAAAACTACACGTTGTTCTTACACTACTGACCACTTGAATAATGATGCAAAGGCTGTCAATGATGAGGGAAAAAGTAATTTTTGAAGAAATTGAAAGATGTTGATTTATTCATGGGTTTATGCATAACCGAGGCAAGTTTTTTCTTCTCAACAAGAAGACTATAAAAAGTACTTGCCGTAAATGGCATTAATCTGTTATGGATATTCCTAAAAAGACGTCCGTCGTCTTGCCTACGAGTGTGCTGTTAAATTTAGCATTACAATTCCATCCGCCTGAATTCCAAATAAAATGGCCGAAAAAGATTTACTTACAAAGTATTTAAAACGAAATCCGGAACTATCTATCCGAAAACCTAAACCATTTCAGTTAGTTCGAAAAAAAAAATACTTTAAGTTTTGTTAATTTGTCACTAAAAGAAAGTTGTTACTAAAGAGTTGATTGTCAGACAGAAATTTTATTTTATCTCTAGTTATCATTTATCTTATGGTTTGGCTAGACATTATAAGTTCTCAACTTGCCCCATACCCTTGCTTAACTTACTCCGTCTATGTAGTACGTTGAGCAAGTTTGACTTTTTGCATTCGGGTTGCTGTAGCTCTTAAACATGTGATATTAGTAACAAATTACTATGGACACTTTTGAAAAGGGATACATTACCAAGCCATCAGGTTGCATAACAATCGATTGAGACTTATCGTTGAGGAGCTATATCCGCTCAAGTGAAAAATTGCTTAACTAGCCCCGCCGATTTCATGGTCTAGTATATGGAATTAAATTGAGTTCCCACATACATTTCATTGGTATTTGAAAGGAAAACGGGGGGGGGGGGGATTTACCATTTATATTTCACTACCATTTTAATCCAAAATATATTTTTTTCTTTTGTCTGAAAAAAAAATAAGAGATTAAATTGCTAAATTGAAAAATAAAATAAAAAGGGCATACCAAAGCTTTTGCAAGCTAAAGTAAGATCCTTTGGAAAATTAAGACTACACAGGGGATGAAATATTTTTTGTCTTACCTGCAAAAATTTAAAAATGGATTCAACTGATTTTGATTGAAAACGCCTTCTTTCTCTCTCTCTCTCTCTCTCTCTCTCTCTCTCTCTCTCTCTCTCTCACACACACACATACACACACACACACACAGGTATAAACAGGATATGCCGCGCGTGCTATATCTAAACTATTCTATGAAAATATTTGTTAATTGAATTTCTTTTAAATTAATTATTTATCTACATAACGTAGGGCAAGGTTGCTGTCAATGGATCGGTTTCATGATCAGACCTCGAGGATATTTTCCCCATCACAGTTTTTCAGGCACGAAATCAGTTTTAGTGTCTTCTTTTGTCTCAAAACTGTACAATGCAGAATCTTCAAGGAGCTTGAATCAATACATCATTTTGTTGAACGTCCAAATAGGATTTTACGGTTCACTTACTAATGATTGACATTTACATTTTGTTTTTTCACGCTTTGAATATTACTGAATAACTAAATGGGATTATTGACTTGAAAGAGTGAGTTTTCAAGTACAATTCCCCATATTTAAAGTTTCATCATGAACTGTCACAGCAGCGGGAACTAAAGAACATTCAAAATGACATAGTTGCTATCATTGAACCGCTAGATGTTTCTATGAATGAACCAGCTAACCAAATGGTTCATTTATGAAATCTTACAAATATCATTAAAGTTTCAGCTCAATTATCTTAAATAATTGATCAATCCCCCCTTTTTAAATGAGTGTGATAATGGTGCAAAAATGTTTTTAAAATAAGTTTCGAGAACTCCCCTCAATTATTATATTTTCAACTTAAAAACTTGTGTAGTCAACTCAATATTTGTTAAATTAAATTTCAATAGCTTCAAGTACATGTGTTCGAGAAAAATACCAAAATAAGCCAAATAAAGTCAGTGGATAACTGAGGGCATGCAACATGCTATAGCAAAATACTTTTCGTCAAGTTAAATCTTTATGGATAAAAAATTTTGAATTGGAATAAAACACGACTCCCATTTGTTCAAAAGAAGCTCCGTGAAATTTCAGCCAAGAAGTGTAAGTTACATCTTGGAAAATATCAAGCGGTGAGCGAGGTGTGGTGAAAAGAGCTGTGTTGTGTGAGTCTTGAGGGTTTTTTTATGTTTCTCCGGTGATAAAAAATAATTTAAGAAAAACAATTTTCTTTTTTTGAATAACATATTATTATTTGTAATGTTTGTTTGTCTCATGTAATAACTATAATAACTATTTATATTTTACAGTTTTATTTTTTTATTTGAGAATGTGTTCCATCGATGGAAACCCTGTGGTCCATCCATAGCAACTTATTGCCATGAATGGATCACATGCTAAAATATTTTTTTCTACTTTTTATTCTTTATTGTTAAATAACATATACAGTTAACATAAAAGCGAATATATTTATTAAAGTAGAAATATACTGAGTAATTATTTCTATCGTCAATATAAAGTTTGAGTCTGAACTACTTCCTTAAAAACGTCAAAAGTGTTATGTGTTTCATAGACGGCAATCTTCCCCTACACCAGGGAAATATCTACCTTATTGTTTCGAAACCGTGTTATTCAAAACTCTGAAGTAAAAAAATCAAGGCAGTGTGTACCGTGTTATATCGAAATCAAGTCTTTCGGTGTAAAATTTTATGATAGCTGAAACTTTCTTTTCAATTAATGCCGGATCTGGGTGAGGAGGAGGAGGGGTGGGGGTGGGGGGATTTGCCTCGGTCAGCATCTTTTGGCGACGGTAAAAGAACTTCTGTGTTTTTTTCGCTGTAACTCTATGCAAAAACATGAAAGAAGATCTGTAAAAGAGGCAGTTTCAAGATTTGCCCCGTCTCAGAAAATACGAACATCCAGAGCTAGGTCCAGTAAAATGTACAAAACACGTTATTAAATTTCATAAAAATAAAATTTAAAATAAATTTAAAAAAAATAAGAAAAAGAAAATGAGAGGTTTTCTGCAGTTGAAGTTTTTCTGAGCAACAACGAAAAAATATGTACATAAAATAAAATAAATGGAATTATTCTATTGCTACATATTTTATTTTGTACCGTTTACTAAATTTAGCTTAACGCTTCTTGCTGCTTTTTCTACAGTGAATAGAACAAAATTGAGATTCAACGTATCAAAACCGCGTTATATCCAAAACCCTGTTATCTGAAACTCAACGTTTCCACCGTGTAATATGGATTCCGTATTTTAGCCGTGTAACATCGAAACCGTTTTGCAGAAGTAACATATTATACGAGGGAAGCTTCTACATACATGTATATATAGGGCTGTAGTTACAGGGGTTGCACGTGAGCCGTCAGCATTCAAAATATTTGGGAAATTTTTTTCTAAAAAAAAAAAACAAATATAATGTAAATTGGTCCCCCTCCCCCTCTTTTTTTTCTGGTGAGTCTCCCCAAACACCAAGGCGAGTCCTCCCAATTGCTTTTTACAACAATAGAATGACAAATATGTGGACAGATAGATCAATAAATTGAAGAAGTCTGTTTTTTTCTCTCTAAGGAATAACGCATCACAATAGTAGCTTAGGACTAATCCACACGATTTGCGAAGTCTTAGTAGAGGAACAAGACACCCCTAACAATCATGTACCAGAAAGACACAAATCTTTGTAACTCTCTCGTGTCGTAGTTGTAATGACTAAAAAAATTGTCTCTCTTATAAAAACTTCCCTTGAACTTCTTACGTAGACTTAAGATCAAGATGCAAGTTTTGTTTGGATGTAGTAAATGACCTTTCATTTTATCATAGTTCATACGAACATTCTATGAAGAAGGAAAAAAAGTACGAAGCTAAAGGTATCTAACGTTCTATATGTTACATTAATAGGTAAAATATTTTGTTTCGTCTAGAACTGCACTTAATTTACGGTATAAAATTTTAATTAGCTTAGTCGTCATAATGTAAACTGTTGAATAAATATTTCAGTATTGTTTGCTGTTCGTACAGTTCAATTGTGTTTCTTCTAATTAGTTGAAAAATGATGCTTTCTGACTTCAATAATTTAAAAGTTCTGAATGATCGTTCCTTTGTTAATGATCATTGGCTCAATATTTTAGCTTTCCGGTTCATTGGAATGCTACACATGTCAGACTTAAATGCCAAACTCTTCTAAATTAATTTTCTATTTCTTACTTGTAATAGAATTTCTTAATCTTTGTCGTTAGAGAACGAAAAGGTTTGACCTGAAATAAATGAGCCTTTTTTAACCACAAATCAATACATATTTTTTAACAGCTATTTTCTCTCGTAGGTCCAAACTAAATTCAGATATGTCTTTTTAGAAAGATAAAATAGCTAAATATATACTATTTAAATTAAGTGAAGATAAAACGTAGGTTAATTTGAAAACAATATTAACATATTATCTTGAGCTGTTAGTTAATACGTTTCAGCAATTCATATCCATTTGAAAAAAAAATTGCAGTCATGAAAAGGTAAAATTCAAACACGTTTCTTCAACATTTAACTGGCGAGAAATAGGAGGAAACCATACATATAATATACAATAAAAAAATCTTAACAATAAGATGAAGTAAGAACGATGTCTCTGCAATACTATGCAAAGGAGTCTAAATTTAATCAGCTAGTTAAGAAAAATGAAAAAAAAAATCCGAGAAAAACTAATTTCGGTTTTTTAATCGCTTTCAAATAAATAAATAAATAAATAAATACATAAAATAAAAAGGAAGAAGGAAAAGAAGAAAAAAAGAAAAAGAACAGTTTAAGAGTTTGATCCTAAAGTAATTTTTTCTTTCCTTTTAATAGTTGTCAAAAACAATTCATAAGTGGTGGCCACGTTTTCCGTAAAGTATGAAAAATATATCCTTATAAGTTCATCCTTATGAAAAGAACATAGAAACTTCATGTTAACCTATAGGCTACATTTCCTTAATTCACCATTAATTTGCCTTGTCTGCAACTCAAAACCTTTGAATAAATTAGTTAGAAGGTATCCCAAGTCAGTAAAAATAACAAAAGTTCGAGGCTTTTATACTTGAACGTTATCGTAGCTGAATAAGTCTACGTGGTCCACGATGAAACTTTATCCAATATGTGAGACAAATTGAGGCAGTGAGAAGCAAAGGGATGAAAGTGGACATTTTCAAGTTTTGAGTAAAACGCGCTTGAAGATAAGGTCTTAGGTAGGCTTTTTTTGAAATGTTTTTCTAAATTATGCTGTGTATCAGAACCTACCAGGGCTACTAGAACTATCTCTTGCCTCCAAGACAGATGAGAGGTTCACCTACCTTTGTACTGGCTATCTTCAAATTTTTAATTTCGCCATTTACATTTCTTTGCTTCTCTCTACCCCAATTATGCTTTGATATACCTATATACCTTAGGACGTCTATAATCATTACGTTCTTATGACGAATGAATCAGTAGAAGGGACTCACACCGAGGTTTTGCACTTTTGGAGAGACTAACTACGTGTCTATGGAATCAGCTGGGGTTAAAAGACACATTGGGGTAGAAGAGGAAAAAACTCTACTACCACACTTATGGTAATTTTTCAAACTAAACTATGGTGAATAACGTATGGAAGACATTCTGAGAGTTTCGCGTGTTTCCAAACAATTGTGTGGGTGTCATCCTTGTTTGAAGTTACTACGGTCAGAAGAGTTGTTTTTCAATACTTAGTGATCTTATAGTTTCTTCTCTGGCAGGTCTACAGAAGCAGACTAACTGGTTTAAACAAATGTTTCCCATACACTTCCCTTGAAGACCATTTAAGTTCATTACAATAAATTGAACACATTATCTTTGAACAACAAACTGACAACAATCGGACAACAATTGTCAAAGTTCATTGCATGCCTTGCTTCTCTCACCCACCAAATAACACATTACCATTATTACTAAACTGGACCTAGATAACAATACTAGTTCTTGAGAAACGTTCAAGTGAACTCACAAAAATAAATATGTCAAACAAGGTTCCAAAACATTACAGAATGTGCTATGACCTAAGATATGGTGTTTGAAGTATCAAACTCAAAACATTGATTTGCGTGTCATTCTAAATTTCCTTTTAAGAGTAATAAATACTGACATACACAACTACTGCACAAAGATTTCTTAAAGTTGATATAGAGTATAATTTGTGAATAGAATGTTCCTAGGAGAAAGAGAAAAGATTTATATTTTGAAATATATAGCAAGCAAATGTTCGAACATGAAATAACGTTCGTATTATGTCTATTCTCTAGTTCGGTTGAAAATAAATTTAAAGTTTTGCAGCAGTAAATTAACAGAGTGATCCGTTTCATATACGTTTTCGCAGGAAAGTAGCTGAGGGAAAAACATTGAAAAGCAAACTGAAAACACCTGTACATTATTTATGGCTTTTCAGAAAGTATCATTTATTTTCTACTGTCAAAAGAAAAACTATTTATGCGTTTTGCTTGTATGTATTCTAAGATAAATTTAGCGCAATGTTGACAGTATATTCTAGATGATATTTTTGGGTAAGGGTGTATGCCTAACACATATTAACTGAAATTTAAGAACAGAGTATAGTGAAGCTTTTTTATTTCATACAATAATTGTAGAAAAATACATAAAAAGTTTCGGAAAAAACTGCAAAACCATTATTAAGATTTCGTACAAAAAAGTTATATTTTCGATTTTAAGTTTTACAATTCAGATTACTTTTCTTATCTGGTCTCTTTCTTGCACTATAATTTTACTTATAAGCCAATTGGAGTAACAATGTGGCACGCTATTTTAAATTTCATATGCTTTTTAAAAATATCTTATTAAGACACTTAGAGGATGATTTTCAAACGCATTGACACATTAGGTTCGAGACAATTTAAAAATTTTTGTTGTTACAAACATTAAAACTTTATTAGGTGTAAATTCCTTACAATTTACAGCTTTCTAACCAAGTGGTTATCTACGAGTTAATTTGCTTAGATTTTAGAACTTTTAAAATACTTCTTGGCAAGTCCCCGTTTTTTTCATGAGTGTTACCTTCATAAAAAATTCTGCAATTTCTTTCCTAAAAATAAACAATCTAATAAATCTTTTTTAAACTACCTTAAATACTCAGTTTCAAGTCAAAATTATATAAATATTTATTACTTTGTTTCCTAAATAAAGAGTAAAGTTTACGATGAAAACATATTAAATCAAACATCAAATGTTTTTATTGCAGTTACCACGAATATCTGAAAATGTCAATATTGAAACCAATTTTTAAAAATTCAAGAAAAAGTGCATTAATACAAATGCTAAATTTTAGCTATAGTAACACTTCAGAAAGAAGGTAATTCTCCTGAGCGATGGACCCATTAAATTATTTATTGTAGAGTTTCGGCAGTTGTTTTTCTAAAATATGTAGTTACTTGAATACCATATCTTAATTTTTTTTTTCCCTAAACAGGGCAGACAAATTTCATTTTCGCAAACATTAGCTTTGTGCTATTGTTCTCTCTTCAATTTTAAATACTCTCTTTATAAAAGTGAATTTATTATATATATATATATATATATATATATATATATATATATATATATATATATATATATATATATATATATATATATATATATATATATATATATATATATATATATATATATATATATATATATATGTGTGTGTGTGTGTGTGTGTGTGTGTGTGTGTGTGAAAATATATCTCTTTATTACATTTGACTTTAAGGCAATATAATATCTATAACTATGGATCTACTCATTATTTCATTATTTAGGTCTCTTTTATCATGAGTGTTACTCCCTGCTCATGAACGTTACCTGTTAAAAGTGACATTCATGAGCGGTAATACTCATGAGATTTATAGAACAACTTTTCGTTGGAATGAATTCTACGGTTATTTTTGAAAATTTAATTGGTCTCTTGTTACCTTAATGAAAAATACATTACTGTCTAATTATATATTTCTATACTTAAATAAATATTACAAAATAAATGAGTAACACTCATGAGAGATGATAAAAATACTCTTCACATTGAATTCTTCATTTCAATACACAACATATAATAATAAGTAATTATATCTATTTTTAGACTTACACATTCTAAGGAGAAACAAATATGGCTTCCCTTACACTGCTGCTAGCTATGATAAAAAATATTTTGCAAGTAAAAAATATTTCATTCCCTTGGCTAACACTCATGAGTAGCTCATGAGGGCACAAACTGCTTTAAAATTTCAAACTGTTAAATGAGCAGTTCAATAAAATCTATTTCAGCTGTGTAATTAACAATTATTACTTTCTTCTTCAGTGCTCAAAAAGTAAAAAAGCTGTTTGAAAGCGTACAAAAATGATTTTAAAAATGTGAATTTTCTAGTCAAGACAAGTAAATTTCCGTTACTAGCAAACTAAAGTAAAAGAAAAGGCTAATTAATATACGATCATGAAAAAAGCACCAAAAGCAATGAATTAAGTGTAAAACAATACTTACTGCTTTTGCTATGACAAAAAAAAAAAAAAAAAAAGAGAGAGAGAGAGAGAATTTTATCGACATTTAAATGAACGGATAAAGTCAGGACACCAAACTGTCAATCGGTTTGAAAATCACATTAGACAGTTATTTATAAACATTTTAAAATAGTTTTTATTTCGAGGGATTTAATACTTTTTGGAAGGATAAAACACCGTAATTTTTTTAAGCTTTATCATTACGAAACTGAATAAAATTTACTTAACACTTTTAAATACTAAATTCAGATAATAATGTGTATTCCTTACAATTTAATTTATGTATTCTAAATACGTGCTACAAAAAATATTTTGAGGCACTTATTTAGGAAAAGCGTTATTGGATTTTTCCAAGTTATTGAAAATGTACTAGTACGTGAACTTTCGTCTTCCCTGAAGCTTGATGAAGTCAAAAGAATTTCGGAATATAGAAAAAAAAAAGAGAAAAGATTCTTTAAATTTGAATTTACCAAAAGAAAAATTCTCTTAAAGAATAATGAAAATTAACTCCCTACGCAAATAATATCTTTCTTTCAGTTATTTTTGAAAAGACTTTTTGTGGCTCCAGAGAGATGAAAAAAAAAAAAAAAAAAAAAAACAACGGTTTATTTGCAAAATGAAAGATGACTAAGTTAATAACATGCAAACCAAATTTCTAACAAAAATTTACTTCTTATAAAGTTAGTAATGCGGAAAACGAGAAGCAGAAGTTTCCAATGCAGGTTTTTGAGAAATTTTAATTAAAAAATGTTTCCTACGAAAAAAATAGAAAAGTGAAAATAATGTTTCATAGGACTCAACACAGTCTTTTGAAACTGGAATTAATAAAGTTTTTGATTACATTCACAGAAATAAACATTTATAAAGTGTTTAGAAAAGATGTTGATTAAAGTGCATGTCCTAGAAAAACCTTTTCAAGAAAGTTACCGAACTTTTATTTATTTGCTCTCTTTTTCTTTCATTCATTTTCTTTAATGTGAGTTTAATTTATTTTGAATGCATTGTATTTATTTTTCATTGTACCGATAAATTAAAAATATCGATACTTTGTTAAAAGATTGAAGAGTTGTTTTTGTCTATGTTTAAAAAGGCTGTATTTATTAGCGCATATTTCTTTTTAGGTAGTGTTTTCTTTGCATTGTTTAAAAGTATATAAATCTATTTTCATAAATGTATAGTGGGTGCGCCAAATGAGATCATGTAGATATAGTGTAGGTCAACCTCCCACTTTTCCGTATAGAATAGCAAAAAATCCACTATTGTATTTTTTGTCATCGAAAGCCTAACTGATAAGCGTTATGTACGTTGCTGTCGTTATCAACAAGCAAAACTGTAGCAGCAGTTATTACAAGAGTCTTGTCGAAATTGCCTGCTCCTTTTTTTGCAGTAAATTTTGCTTCCACATGGTTCAATGCTGTTGACTGGTATAAAACAAGTTACAAATTGCTCTATTAAGTCTAGTTTATGTCGATTAAGAATTCAAAAAGATAATGCTGCTGTGTAACCGTCATTTTTTCTATGCTTCCATAAATCGTAGGAAAGTAGACTGTGGCTCAATAAGGAAAAGATCGGCATTATAAGGATTTCGGTGTCCTTATTAAGACATCGGATCGGGTGGATTAAAAATAGGGTGCAGGAGATGTTCCTGTGCTGCATTATGCTACATACGAACTGTGCGCAGGAGTGACCAAAACAAGGAAAATAAAAAATGCAGTTTAAGGTAACTGCATTTGTAGCGGATACTGCCGCAGAAACGTTATTGGTTTCGTTTTCTTTTGTTAATTTATCGTCTGCTGTCCTTTGAATTTAATTTCCTATTTTATTATCGTTTGCGATGTATAAAATTAATTTTAATATATTTTTATTTATCGTCTGCACTTTCGCACTTTATATTGTTTTTTGTAACGACAACAGCTAAAGAAATGTTACAGAGCAGTGTTTTATTGTGATTAAATTGTGGATGTTGTCTTTTCTCGCCCTTTGTTGTCGGAGAACACAATTTATACTATTTACATGATCATAAAATTAAAAAAGTATTTTTTATAAAAAGGAAAAAATCTGCTTTTTTTTATTGAAGTAGAGAATTCTATTTTTATTGAATTTCTTAAAGTGCAAATTAACAACAGTCATCGGAAAAAAAGTTAGTAAGTCTACCCTACGCCTTTTCGTACAAACGGATTTTTGCAAAATATTTTTAATGAATGCGAATGAATTGCTATCGAAATATTCAGTACCTAAGTGAATTATTTTACATTCAGGCTTTGATGTCTATGCTTATTTAAATCAAGTAAAACATCCTTTAATTGTTTCAAACCAATATATTGAAGCTCAATCCAAATTTCATTTTCTAACCCAAAATATAACACCTGATTTTTTTTTTCCCGCTATTGAAGTGGTGACAAGAATTTATTTATATATTTATCGGATATATATTTCAGACAGGGTTTGCGGATGAAAATGAAAGCATCTTTTTATCCACGACACGTTGCTTGAATATGAAATGAGATTATAAGTATCAAAATGTCATTTTAAAAGTTCACCTGGAAAGTTTCTAAAGTAAATTTTCTTCCCAGCTCCTTCTTTTAGGCCTCAAAAAATTCTTTTAAAATAGTTTCATTTGTTTCACATAGAAAGCGTTTCTGGACCTCTTTTTTCTAGAGTAGCTTTAAACTTCAATTTTAGAGAGTTTTGTAATAACTGAGGAGAGTTTGAGGAAAACAAATTATTTTGGGATGATTCATTCCTGAAGTGTCTAATGACAAAATAAGATTTTGTTAAAAACTAATTAGCTAAAAAGTGTTGTTTTTTCCTTTAGTACAGTTGGAAGAGTGGAAGTTTTTGGGAAAGAGAAGTTTTTTTTTTTTTTTTTTAAATTTCTTTGAAATGCAGTTTCGTATTTGATTTACTCCTCTAGCGTTATCAGAACTTTCTCCTGATTAAGGCGGGTTCTATGAAAACAATCCTTACATTTATGTGTAATCCTGTACAGTGAAACCTGTGTAAGTTGACCACTTGCGGTGCACTACTTCAATTGTCAACTTAAACAGGTGGTCAACTTCTAAAGGTTATTTATATGTTAAGGGCTAATTCCGTGCCTGAAAAAAGCGCTCAACTTGGACAGGTGGTCAACTTACAAGGGTGGTGAACTTCACAGGTTTTACTGTATCAAGATCAAAAATTTGGACAAAAACCTAGAGTGCTGCGGGTAAACTGCAGCACGGCATGGAGATTTCATGGGATAACGATTTTTGCTACGTAATATCGTTATACGCTTTGAAAATGTCACTATGTGCCATTAGTGGGCCAAACTTCATTTAGTTTTCATGGTTATTTTCTGGTGTGACATTTTTTACAAGCATTTGTGCACATTTCAACGAATCAAAAGAGTTAAAAAAAAAAAAACACAAACATTTGCCTAAAGAAAAAACAAACATTCTTAATCAAGTGTCCCCTTTGTTAAAAAGTAATACTGAATAATGAAATAAAAATGAATTACTATGTTTTTTTTTTCAAAGTAACATATTTGTTTTAATCAATGTTGAATATTTGAGTAATTGGAGGATTACATCAACTGAGTTAATTACGAATTTTTATTTTGAAAGTACACTGCTGAAAAAAGTAGAGAAGTACATTGTTTTAATGCAATGACCCGAATAAATATACCAGGATCTAATGTCAAATTAAGGGGGTCCAGGACACATGTCGAAAAAAAGAATTATTCAGCAATTTAGAGTTATGAAATTTATTGCACTGATTAATCATCTATTTAACAAGCAAAATCATTACATAAATGTTAAAAACAATTTTTATTTTATTTCAATATAATTAATTTCAAAAAAAGGGGGGGGGGTTGCTTTAAATTGCTAAAATTCAAAATATTCTTGGACAATTTTAAAATTAAAAAAAAAATGCACAAATAGCTAAGCTTTACTTTTTATTCGACAATTTAAAAAATATTAATTCAACAAAAAATAGGAAATATTTGAAAAAAAAAAATGTTCCTGGAAAATAATGGGCAGCTGGTGTGCCCAATTTCATGCCAGTAACATATCTTAAAAAAGCCAGGAATGTTTTCCGCTAAAATTCAGTAACCTTCCTGAAAAACTCAAAAATCTCCCATTTAATGTCAGCCGTGTCTCTGGAACTTTAGATTAAACTTAAAACTTGGGTGGGTATAATATTATAGCTCGGCACCTTCCTGATTTATCAAGAAAGTTCCAAAGTCAGTATTGCAAACACTGCCAAAGCTAAGACAGAGTTGCAATAAAGTATGAAGAGTTTTACTCTCTTGCAAATCTTCGCAGTCCATGGACTTATTCACTCCCTTTGGGAGCTTAATCGTCTGGACGAGCCGTAATCGAATTATAGCCGATACACTTTATAAATACGCTCATTTAATCTTTAAAGTGGGAGCTAAAATATTTTTCACAACAGTGAAAAGTCTGCATTCGTGCTACTTGTAGCAATTCAGGAAACTTTTTGACAAAGATACTTGATTTTTCCAGGAAGTGGGTAAAAACCTTTGAAATCCCGAAACGTTATACAGAAATAACCAATAACGTTTCAGAATATTGTTACAGTGAAAAAGTAAAGTAAACATTAAAAAAGATATGCTCCAAATTTCATTACTTTATCAGTTTTTGATTTATAAGAATTTGAATGCAAAAAATCGGAGAAAAATGCATCATGGAGAAAAACGCGTTTAAAGTTTTAAAATTACAAATAACCTTAATTAAATGCATGCAAAAAAATAAAGGTATCTTTTGTTCTAATCAAGATAAAAACAAGATTTAAATGTCATTTTAAGCAGAAAAAAACGGACAATCTTTTTAAATAATTTTAAAAAATTGCAAAATTTGACGATTTTTGAGTTTTGGACCCCCTTAAAAACATCTAAGAAGTAAAGCGTAGTAGAAAACAAAAAAGAAAATAAATAAAACTATTAAAGCAAATCACTTTCCTGGCGTCAAAACCGAGAAAAAGAATATTAGAACAGAAATCGTTATTTTGCATAAGCCATTTTTTTTCAGTCTTTTTATTAAAATTCAGCTGTTGCTTTTATTTAGAGAAAAGGGGCTTGTAAAATGTCACGACAACGTGGTTTGCTGAGTTCCATGGTTTTGTGTATTATCCGAAGACTGAAATCCGGAGAAACCTAAAGAAGTGTAGCAGACACTGTTGAAGAGGCAAAAATTGTCATTGTAAGTCGGGGTGTTCGTCTAGGGGCTAGTGTGAGGCCGGGGGGGGGGGGTGTCAGAGCAGACTGAACCATTGAAATGGGGGGGGGGTGTTGAAGGGTGTTCTTGCTCTGGGGGTGTTTGTGGTTATTTGGGGGGGGGGCGCTCTTGTTCTTACGGAGGACGGCAAGGTTTATGGTGTAAAAATTTTAATAGCAGGACTTAAAAGTAGATCAATATATATTAGCATAATATTATTTGAAGAATGGTAAGTCAACAAAGCCGAAAATGTAGCTGTAAACGACCAAATAGTCACAATCCAATCGGCTATGTAAATCATAGCTTCATAATACCTTTTAGAATGACCTTTAGAATGCCATTGCTAGATGTTTACTGGCTTCAGTTTGGCAAATGTATATGCATCTGCTCGATATAAATCCACTATCATTCCTTCTGCTAATCAGATCAGTCTGATCGCAATAATCTGCTTTAATTGGGTTTTGTAAACGCATTACAATTGAATAATGCAGCTAGTTGTTCAACTTTCATTAATTTGGTTTGTTTCAAAGATAAAAAAAAATGCTTTACAGATTGTTATCTATAATAACTTTGATATAAGAATCTTTGTTCCAAGCTCTGATATCGGAAGAACATTTCTTCACTTAAACTTGAAAAGTTATTTTGAAAAAGTTTTTAAATAAGGCTTTTTTTTTTACATCGTCTTACATATCTTTTTTTTTCATATTCATTCAAGATAAGAAAAGAGAAGTACTAAAACTCAAAGAAGTTCGTTATGACCCAATAGCTAACAAAAACTGTTTATTCTTGATTTATATTCCCTAAAGTACTCGTTTTTTGTGAGCTCTAGTTTACTTCATAAATTGAACCCATAAAAAAATAGCTAATAGGACAAAAATAGGTTTCAATTATTGTATAATGAAAGTCAAAACCTACAAATAAACTGACATTTTGATAATTTGCTATTACATTTTGATATACGCTATTTATAACAAGATTTAATTCCATTCTGATGCCCTCTGTCTCAAAAATGAATAAACATAGATATTAACATATAAAACATGTTTCAACCCTAATTATATTTAACACTTTTTTAAAAGAAATTTCAATTTTTGAAGTTTTATCATTATTAAAGATTGTTATGTGAAAAGAAATATAACTGAAAGCTTTAGTCATTTGTTATGTATATAATTATGTTATAATGTTTACATAAAGATTGATTCAGGTAGTATGTCAATGAGGTGAAAACTATTTTCTCTTAGCTAAAAATATTGTTTCTTTCCTATAATCCTCAATATTATGTTGATCATGTATATAGGTGGCGAGAAAAACTGTAATTAACTACTACGAGTTAAAATGTTAAAAGTATTATGTTACACATTTAGTCATATACATTTAAGTTGCTACAGATTGATAAAAGAAGAAATATTAAACCATTCTCAGCTTCAAATGAAACATTTTTCCAAAGCAAGCAAGTCCAATGTGAAATTAAATAATCTTTAGGCATTACAACTGCTTAAGTAAGTTTTCTTTTTAGCCAGGAAAGGAAATGAATAAACTAATCAATTTATTATACAAACATGCGAGATAATTAAATTGTGTTCTGGAGATGATTTGTTTGTATTGAGTAACTATTGTTGAATAAAGTAATCTCTTTTAATTGGAAAGACAAAAGCAAAAGTTATGAAGTAACTACTGCAAAAAAGATTAAGAAGGACCGATAGAGAGAGACAGAGAAAGACACCTTCCGGCAGCAGATTTTAATGTCAGCTGTTATAATCTGCCTTAGACAATAATTGTGTCAAAAACAACCTCAGACTATTATGCAAATTATGTACTTTAATTTACCACTGGTATACTTCTAGAAACTATGATAATTTCTGTGAAAACAACTGACTTTTATTCTCATTATGTAGAAATGAGAAAAAAAAAGTGAAATCATAAAAGCAGCAAAACATCTAAAATTATAAATGGGGGCGAGTGGGGCATCCCCGGTTAAATTCTTAAATTTTTTGTCTTAAAAATACATTTCAGATGAGCTTTGATAATGTTAAGAGCATAAGAGGTTGGAGGGAGCTCCCACGTTCATTTTTTAAAGCTGGAACGTTAGAAGCGCAAATGTTCTTTCCAAGTATGTTAGGGAGAGGGAGGTTCGATTGAAGTCCCCCGGAAAAGTTTCGAAAGTGTAGCGCTTAAAACAGTTTTAGACAATCTTTGATGTTTTTACAGGGGGGAGAGGTTCGAAAACTCACCCCTGGAAATCTTTCTAATTTATAGTCTTGAAAAGGCATTCTAGACTATCTTTGGTCTAGAGAATGTTAGGGGTGGAAAAGCGTCGGAGGCCCACCTTCGGAAATTTTTGAAATTGAAATCTTAAAAATGCGCTTGTTGACCATCTTTAGAAACTTCTAAAGACCAACAATTTTTCGAAATAGAAACTCAAAAAACGTTAGTAAAAAAACTCGTTAGAAAGCCTAAAAAAATAATAATAAATAAATAAATAAAATAACGAGTAACGATTAATCTGCGAATATCTAGAGCCGTTGCTCAATGACGTAGTTATTTAGTAGAACTCAGGAAATGTAAGTTACAAAATTTTAATATTTTCCCACACATAGCATCGCCAACTTCAAAATTGTAATGGACTTCTTCAGTAGCATCAAGCTTTCCCGCGTGCTATAATACATGTCAGCTCTTTTTATAATATCTCTTTGTATAATATTCACAGGTTACATTTAAAATACTTTCATTCAATTAATGAATACATATGATTGTTTCACTCACCAGTTAATACTACGCAGATGTAATAAGCATGTAAATGATTGCTAATATGATAAAATGTAATTCCTTGCTGACTTGTATGACACTGACCTCTATAGAAAATTGCAAATTATTATAATATGCCAATTGCTCCAGCTCTTTGAAAACGTGGCAGTTACTGCCCATTTCATTATTTTTATCGTTTTAATATTGTTCAACTTTCTTCTATTTACAGTGGTTTTTCTATTTATATTGTTAAGATTCTTTTAAATGTCTTGTTGTTATTATATACACTTACCATTGTGCTACCTACGAGTGTGATATTGCAATTAATAGCATATATATATATATATATATATATATATATATATATATATATATATATATATATATATACATATATATATATATATATATATATATATATATATGTATGTATGTATGTATATGTATGTATAAATACATAAATGCATAAGTAAATTTGACATCAAAAGTACATCAAATTGAACTAATGAACTGAACTTATTTACTTATTTTCATTTTATCTTCCTCTACTTTTTGGAAGCTAAAGGAATTATTTTTATGAAAACAAACTTTACTCGATACCTCAGGTTAAAGATTACCTAACTCATTCATACCAGTTTAAGTTGTGACACGAAGTTTCAGTTACAGATGCACAAACAAATTTACAAAAGATGAAAAACTTAAAAATTTTGAATTATCTTGCTTTCTATAAATCTTTTCAATTAACGTCTCAGAAATGCAATTAAAATTTGAAATCTCTTACAGGCAAAAGGATTAAAGTTAGTTTCCCATTTCGTCGAAATTTTTAAGTCCGAAAATTACCTTTTTAATGCGCCTTGAAGCGTTAGCTTTTCTTTAAAAGAGAGGATTGCCTAAACTGTCACCTTTTAAGAGTGATACTTTGAGGAAAAATAATCAACATTTATAGTTTCTATTATTTAGTTTAAGCTTAAAATACTATCTTGAAAGTTGCAGTCTTTTCCCAATCACTGAGATTGGAGAAAGACATGAATTATGTTATTAATATAACAATACAATGAAAACTAAAAAAATAATTATTTATATTCTTATATTTTTTTGTTCTTTAAGAAAATGCATGTTATAGAATGCTAGAAAATCGCCTGGGATATGACGGGTGAAAATTGCTTCTACATTTGAACGAAGCAACTGCCTATTTGGTGATTGATTGCTGAAATTTTAACGCTAACTCCGGTGAATAAACCCTAAACTCCAGTAGATAGCATTCATTGTTGACCACTTTTTCGTTTCTTCATTCCCCTGAAAAGGACGGTCTTACCTGAAAAACAGTTAAGCCGGATCGAGCTCAGCCTTGTCACAAAAAACCTTTCCCTGCATTTTAAGCATTACGAAAACATCTTACCAAATTATCATGCCGTGGCGCCATTTTCATTCTTGATGACATCAGGAGCGTTACTATATCATTAGCTATTATATATATGAGGATTACAAGTACAGCGTTGCACGATAGTACAAAATAAAAATAGTACAACAACGCACAGACGAAATACTAAAGGAGAAACATTAGAACAGACACTAAAAAATCTACAAACTTCTAACAGTTAGTTTTAAAATGAAGCTGCTTCGAATCAAGCACGTATACACACAGGTATGTCGATGTCAACTTTTTAACACCATTTACTCCTTCCCGATTGTCTCAGGCTCTGCAATACATTTCACAACTATAAATTTTTAGAAATGATTTTTTTTTTTTTTTTGATATGCTTAAACAAATAAGCTAGATCAAATAATCATATAATCAAATACAATATCTCAAACCGTTAGGCATAATGTTTCAGTAAATTTAACTATTATTATCATTTTCTTAAATGGCAAAATTTTAATTTCAAGCACTTTTTATCAACGCGAAAAAAATAAAGTCACATAGCTTGTCGTATCAGAGGAGTGAGGGGGGGGGGGGGGGGGGATTTCAATGAGCATAATTGCAAAATGTATCTTTTGCATAACAAATATCCTTCTTTTTGAACAATATCGATAAATACAATGCGCGGAAAGTACTTTTTGGAGACATTAAGATGATTAAATCGAAGTTCTCTGCCATTTTTTTTTTCTTTCTTCAGATTTCATACCGAAATATGAGAATCGCTCTCTGAAGTTGTGGATAACATTTTTTTTTTGGTTTTTCCTCAGAGTTATTTTCTTAAAATCATAAGAAATGTTTCATCAAGACCATGTGGATTTAGCCGATTGTGGAGGTCATACGTAAAAAAATTAGTTTTGCAACAAAAATTCGTTCAAGATGATTTGTTCAATTTAGTTCAAAATGCCGATATCTTTTTGGTTTTCACTTTAGAGCATGCTCCTTTTAACTACCTTATATATCGGGTTTCTATTTAACTTGCAAGACCTCTTTATTCGTAACCATTAGTTGTAGATACATTCTTCCATTTAAAACAAATGGTCAAAATACAATTCAGAGTTAAGGTATTAAAAATTTGAAGCGAAAAGTATATTTAGTAAAAAAATACGAATTAAAGCTTTTTATGTAGCCCACAGTTCCCTAAAGTTATATTTAGGAAAATCTCACAAATTTAAAATTAAAAAAATAATAATAATGAAAAATAAAATAAAATAAATAAAACAAATAGAAACCTCATGCGTTCAAAGTTCCAGGGGATGTTTAAGTTAAAAATTCGAGGAAACCGCGCTAAAAATGTGACGGGAATGCCTTATCAGAAGAATACGTATCATGGTTCTCATTTAAGCAAAAAAAAAGTGTGTACACTGTAAAAAAGATTCGGAAACGTTACTGGTTATTTCCGTGGAACCTTTCGGGATTTCACAGGATTTTACCTATTTCTCCTTAAAATCAAGTACTTTCGCAAAAAATTTTCCTGAATTGCTAAAGTTGCACGAATGCAGGCATTTCACTGTAGTGAAAAATATTTTTAGCTATCAGTTTACACATTGAATTAGCATGTTTATTAAGTGTGTCGGCTGAAGTTTGATTGCCGCCCGTCCAGATTGACTAAGCTCTCAATGAGAGCGAATAAGTTACTGCATAGCAGCAGTTCTACGATCCAGGAATAGCGGTATGAGCGACAAACGCAGCATTTCATTTCATATCTAGGCGAATACTGGTAAACTTAACTCAGAGGAGCAACGGTCTATGGGAGCCAAGCCTACTTTGTCCAGCTCAGTTTACAAGACCGAGAGCTTTGAGTTGCAATGCAGCTGTTTTAGTTAGAGGAACAACCGAACGTGCAACGCCCAGGATTTCGTTCCTAAGCATGCTTGACACTTATTTTATCGACACACTCAAGGGATGAAAGACTGATTCATCCGTACTCAACTCTGGGTTCGAACCCGGGTCTGCGGCACGTAAGCACCAAACACAACCATCGAGCCACTGAGGTTCGAATATTGGTTGCATTATAGAGTAAAAATTTTGTCATTCGAATTACATTTTTGTGCTTTCAATTCTCCTTAATATAACTTCAGAGATCCGGGGGCCACATAAAAACTTAGAGTTCGTTTTTTTTTTTTCAAACTTGCTTTTAGCTTTTTGCAATCTTCGGCCATTTTTGCAGTTGGAAGTATGTATCTAACGGTCAAAAAAAATAGAGGTTTTGTAGTTTAAACCCGAACACGCTGAATGCAGAAAATGTAAATAATATTGCAGGAAAATCATTTTGGCTTTTCAAAGTTTAGCCTTCTTGCTCTAAGTTTGTACGGAGGAATCTGAACAATTTCTTCGTAAATGGAACGGAATATAATGGAAAAATTTTCCAAAGGGCATTTTCATTTTATCTCTATGTAGCGTCCTACAAGCGATGACAGAACATCGAATTTCAATTTATTCTGATGTTCCTTTCCATTAAAAGCTCACTGCAAATCTTGTGACAGCAGCTGCAAAACAATCGATGGTTTTCTTCTTAAGGGCGTAAAGGATAGAATATCTGCATTCTATTGTTTGTAAACGTTGAATAATATTTTGTTAAAATAAAGTATGAATCCTGCTTCGGTATTTCTTCAAAAAAAAAAAAAAACGTATTTTTAATTTTCCATCGTGATCAATAAATCCTAGGAATCTTCTTAATAACATCCTATTACTTTAAACTTTTTAGAAACATAAACTTGGAAAAAGTATTTAGCCTATCGAAGTTTGTTTATTTTTTGATATTAGAGCGTAAAATATGCCGTAAGTGTAAGAAAATTTGGTGAGGAAACGATTAAGTTGTTCTTTATATTCTGTTTCCCACTTCTAGTGGAAGAACAATAAACCATGAGCAAGTTAAGCAAGTGAGTCTAACAACTTACTGCGACAAAAGTACTTTTATTTGATTATCCTGGGATTCTTGTTCTTTTCCCACTTATTTTGGGGAAAACTACAACCATGGCCCCACTAGATGGTGCTATGGTGCTGATGCTTAACGGGCCTTAACAATTTAAGGTTTTTTTCTGTGTTAAACCGGTGCAACTATGATCCGCTCGTGCATCCACCAACTAATGTGGACAGTTCAAAGTTTGTTTATTTCTGATTGGACGTCACCATTTTGACCATAAGAGGCGCTGAACGGAGCCCTTGCATCCACCAATAAATGGCAACGTAATGGAAACAGGGGTTCCCTGTAGCGCCCTCTTTGTTGCCACGAGTTTCAGCGATTGTCACGGCCTATAAGAATTAAGTCGGGCCATGCTACAACCTTCCGCTGCTGGTTATAATGTAAGTTCTAACACGTTAGATCATTTTAGCAAGTGAGTATTTTTGAAACTTTCTTTATTAGTAGAAGCTAATGTATCTAAAAGTTAGCTTTATGCTGTGTTTCCTACCATGCAAATAGTTCACTTCAAATTGAAATTTTTCTGGGTAATATTGTTAAGGTTTTGTGGTAAAGTAGTCATAAACTTACAAAAATACGTCAAATAAAAGTCGATCTCTTTGAAATAAATGGAAGAATGAGGGCAACATTTTTATATTTGATTTTAACAATTAGGAACTAAGTTCCGAATTACAAATTTTCATACTAGCAGCACTTTATTTTGTAAAAAAAGGTCGTTTTGCTTGCTTATGAAGCATTTCAAAATCTGAGCACTTCTTTTAACTTCTTTGTGAAATTTTATTTATTAGAATTTTCATCAGATAGGCTACACAAGCAGCTTTCCAGATGTCCAGAACATCTACATCAGCAGCCCTAATCTGCATTAGCAGCTGCATTATTAGCTCTAATCCGCATTAGCAGCTGAGCCGGATTCATTTTACACAATATTTTAAAACAACTAAAGTAAACTGGAGTAAGATGGTCAGAAGGTAGACTTAAGATAAAGGTTTTCATCTAAAAACGTTTAATCTGAACTTATCAGGCAAATATATACTTTAATATAAATTTTGGGAGACATGTACTGTTTTTATAGCAAAACTAGACTTAATGCAACTGAGCTTAAATGTAATATATTAACTTATTTAATGCAATATTTCATTTGTATAATATTTGTGAAACTCTTAATATTTTTCTGCAACCATAACTTTTTATTTATTGTATTAGAATAATTTGTGTCGCCCCAAAAAGATTTCTGTTAAATATCAGCAAAAAGAAGAAGCTTGGAACCAACATATGGAATAATTCGATAAAGATTGATTATTGTTCTCTCTTTTGTTTTTTTAATAAAGTAACATTTTTTCAGAATTCTCTTTGGATCTAACATTTTCTTGTAGCATAATTTATGTTATTAAAGTACCATTCCAATGCTATCTTTAACGTATTCCCACAGGAATTAAACAGAAAATATCACACCTTCTCTGATGATATCGATGAAACCCAGGAGTGAATTATGATTGATATTCTTGGTACACCAACTTTTGACCATAGTTGACCATCAGAAAATTATCTTGATTTATGACGGTTTTACATTTCTTTTTTAAGAAATGATCACTTTGCCCCACTGAGGTCATTAACAGCGAGTTCTTCATTAATGAAATGTAGAACAACAACAGAAAGAAAATTTGAAGTTTTTAAAGATTTGTTGTGCTTATTATTTGTCGAAGTAAAATAGTGGATCTTATGAACACTTAATCCAACCAGACCCGACTGTGTTATAATAGCTAAACAAGGGAAACACTATACGAAAATTACACACCCTAATGAAAATATTTAAAAAAATGAGAGGTACAGCATATGTCGTCGCCTCAGAGCAACCGTAGGACATCAAGTCCCAGAAACAGCACCAGCAGTAAGATATCTTACTGTTATTCTGAAGCGACGATGTATTCACGATCAGAATAAGGCCTTCTTCACACGAAACAACTTAGTTTAATCAATTTTCAAACGGATGGTTATTTGGAAATGAAACTAGGCGGAAAAGTGAAGGAATCGCCCAACATCCTTCACACGACAAATAACTCTTCAGGCACGGAAGGCACATGTGCCCCTACCATTCTTATCCCGATAAGTGAAATCAACTAAAAGGGCATTTCCGATAGTTTGCTCTACACACTAATAAACAAGATGAGTCATTTCGGTTCAGTTTTAACAGTGCTGTGGAGAAATCCCTTAAATAAATTTAGCTTAGTCCAGTGGTGTGTGACAAGAATGTTTTGTTTTTCATCCCCTTTTATGTTGAGAAAAAAAAAATAGATTCAACTGAGTTGCCTCGTGTAAACGCAACGAAAAACGCCAAACTGTATCGTGTGTAAGATGACTTTTTATTTTAGTTATTGATTTCTCTTAGAAGTGATAGTAGATTCACGTAAAATTTTCGGAATCTATGAGGAAACTCCACACCCTACCCCCCTTCTTAAGAACTCCTCACACCCATTCAATTATGCATGAAAAAATCATTGAAATCTCGAAAAAAGTATTTTTAATTTTTTTTAAAATAATTTTTCAGTATTAGAAAGTCCTGTTAGCCTAAAAGTTTCCTAAGTTTCTGATCATAAATATCCTTACGCCGGCTTAGTGTGACAAAGTCAGGGAAGGTTCATAAGGTTATTGACTCTAGGCAAAAGAGTCAAATGAGATTGCAATAAATATTCCTTAAAAGTGCAGTTCAGCTATTCGAACTATGCTCAGTAGAAAACTAGTGATCTCAGCACCTGGTATAAGTGGCAAAGATGTTTATGCTCTTCCTGAAAGGGAGAAAACGTTGGCTGTCATACAAAATTCATAGACCGTCAAATTTCTTCAAGAATATAGCCTCCAGCTGTGTATTATTTCACCACTTCTGAAAGCAGAAAAATGTTCTGTTGCATTCACTGAGAGTCATTTGCTGGTTTGTCTCAATATACAGTGTGTTCACTAAAGTCCCTTGTCATCCTCTTAATTTTAGATAGGCTGCTGCTAGCTTTATAAACGTGGTATCTAGGTATAGTAAATTGGATATGTGCTACGGATCGAGACAGCTCACAGCGCCACCTGGTGGAAAACTGCGGAGTTTTCTGCTTTCGTATCTCAAAAACGTAGCGAGATAGGAGAAAAAAGTGAGTTACTAAGTTGTACAGCGTTATTGATTAATTACGGAAAGTCATCTCATTGACATGGATGTGAAGAATATAACAGTGAAAACGTGCATTTGGTTTCCGTGATTTCACGTAAACGTCCTGGATTCACGTGCTTGTGACGTCGCAAAATTTGAACGAGAAGAGAATAATTTTCCGGGTAAAACATGACGCCGAAATGTCAAATAAAGGTATATTGTAGCAGCTTGTTACTCGTTTTCTCTATCAGATGATTTTCTGACGTCACAGTGTAGGAAATCGTGAAGAAACAAATGCGCGTTTTAGCGTTCCAATGTTTGCATATATGTTAACAAGATGTCTTTTCGTAACACATCGATAATGCTCTGTAACTTTGGCTACATTCGGAAACAGGCTCCGGTTGCACCGGTGCCACCGCAAGCGGTCGCAACGGTTGAGTCTATCGTTTCCGAACGCTTGCGATGGCACTGGTGTGACCGGTGCCTGTTTCCGAATGTAGCCTTTGTAAACCAACTTTTTTACTCTGTCTCAGTCGGTATTCCAGATAGAAATTCTAACTCCGCTATTCTCCACCAGGTGGCACTGTGAGCCACTCCATTCGGTAACGCATATCCGATTTACTATACCTCTAGGCACTACGTTTGCAAAGATAGCAGCAGCGGCTCCGAAATTAATAAGAGGGTGACAAGGGACTTTCGTGGGCACACTGTAAAAGTAGTTGCAAGAATGGTCAGTGCATGGAGTTAAGGCCCCTATAGTGGAGGAGCCGACGCATCCGCCATTTTGGAGCAAACTTGATCCAGTGCTTCGTAGCGTTAGCATTGCTGCCGATGTTTACATTTCTTTAGCATATGTTAAATTGAGTCAAATGGGTGGTTATTCGGCTGTTAATTGTGTAAACAGCTCCAAAAAAGGATTTCGGCTCTTCAGATTTCCAGTACATGCAGAAAGAAAAAAGAAATGGGTAAATAATGGCACGTGAAGTGACTAGCAGCTTGGAAACGACAGCCAACTGTTTCCAAAATTTCGCCAATGTTCACCTTCGCTCTCCGACTTCTCGTTCCCTGTTTGGCGAAGGATTGCTAATAAAGGTAGCTTTCCCTGTTGTACGTTTGCTCCAAAATGGCGGATGCGTCGGCCTCTCCAGTTATAGGGGCTCTACATGGAGCTAGGTAGGTATGGTGGTAACGGTCAGTGTTTCTTCGTTGTTTGCTACTAATTACTACTCTTGTTAGTCTGTTTTATTACTTTATCAAAACTTTTATGACATGAAGCAGCCACTATAGCAGTTACAGTATTAAGAGTTGGTTGATGATCGAAAGCATCCATTAAGACAGATTTTTCTTAACCTTCCTGGCTCTGCGCCTCCTTTGACCACTACTGTGAGGTCACCTCTCCCCCTTACAGTATCATATATAGTGAATACAAGTAGTACAATCGGATTTTGAATCTGAAGCTGATTAGTATAGCTGAAGTACGATATTAAATTAAAATATAGATACTATGATATACATAATTTATATTTTTATTCATAACTTTATTTTGACCTTTTTTTATTGGAACATATCAAGTTAAAGAACTAAATACAAATCATCGTGGTTTTGCAGCAGTCGTGTGTTTGAGTAAAAAGTGCAAAAAAAAGTTTGGCAAGGTCGGAAAACTTAAAAACGGGACCACTAAATTAAGTAAATACTAACTAGTTTTACTGTCTATGCTATTATTATATACATTCACACCTCCTTTGAAATCCTCTCACACCCTCTTGGGGGAGGGGGGCGGGGAGCTCTACGGGTTGAAAATCGCTGCTTTAAGGTTTGACATAAATACTGAACTTGATGCATTGTACTAAAAAACAATGTCGGTGAGGTTTTTTTTTCTTTTTATTATGAAAGCGTGGTGTAAACGGAAAAGACCCTAACGTTTGTTAATCTAACTCACTCTACACTACTCGTGTACACTACAAATCTAATGTTTTAAAGATCATACCTCATGTCATTCAATCGGCATAAATCCTTTCTCTGCTCATATATTTGTTATTGACCGTTGCCGCTATCATTTCGTGGTATATTTTAACTATCAAATTTAATGATCTTGAAATTTTATTATGACTTGCTATTCTCCATTTCAGCCACTTCATGTGAGGGAAATTTTAAAAATAATCCATTATACAAATGTATTGTGAAGTTTAACTCAACCCTTAATGGCTTTAAAAATTTAAAACAACCTAAGTTTCTCTCACTGCACTCATTTTCCTGAAAATACACGGGATTTCACTTTAATTTTTTCTCTTTAAAAGCAAACAACAATTGCTAAAGTTGACAAGTTCCCTCTTTTTCCGACAACGATGTAAATGAAAGCAGCTTTACTTGATTAATGAAGGTTGAATGTACAGAATAACTTCGAATGTCTTAAATTGGATTTGTAAAGTTTCTGATTCCAAGATTTTCATTTCATGCTAAGATCATTATAATATCATACAACAAGAATTCCTTTTTACTTTGCTTAGATGATCGAGAAATATTACGGTATTGTTTTAGCATGAAATAAGGTTTAAAATATACTAGAATAGTTTTTAGTTCATGGTATAAATGAAATTGTCATAGAACAACACATTAACAATTGTTTCAGAAAAAGAAATTGCTTCTTTTTAGCCTGCTTTCCTAGTCAGCGAAAGAAGAAAAAAGCAAGAAAGAAATCTTAATGCATCTTATAAGTATCGCAAAAAAAAAAGTCAAAAATAAATAAAATCCTCACATATATATGATGGCGAATTCACCGATAGAGCTGCTATATATTTAGGGGCCGCTATATTTTTAAAGGGTGGGGGTATATATGAAAGCCTTACACTGATCGAGTAACACTCTGACTTCATCAAAAATGAAACTCGCACCATAGCATGTGTGACGGCAGACGGCATTATTTCATTGTTAAAGCACCAAAAATTCAGTACGTTATTTATAATTTGATAATATTTTTTGGCACTGTTTGACACGGTAGGGAAATGCTTTATTTTGACAAGACATAATTGGATTAGGTAACGTAACTGGCTTACTGGTAAGACTCATTTTAGGACACAACCAAAAAAGTGACCAACAATGAACGCTATCTACTGGAGTTTAGGATTGATATACTGGAGTTAGGGTTAAGGTTTCAACTTTCAAAGTATCACCAAACAGGCAATTGCTTCGTTCAAATCTAGAAGCAATTTTCACCCGTTTTACCTTGACGGGTGATTTTCTAGTAATTAAATAAATATCTAAAAAAAATAATTAGAAAGTAGGGTATATTAAGATGGGGGGGGGGGAATGTATGTCTGGGGGTCTGCCCCCTCCCATTACTTTTTGAGTAAATAGTCCGATTCGAAAAAAAATTTTTTGTTCGAAAAACCTCGGAGAGATCTTATTCCCGTATTTCATTTTTTGATTTGAACAATTTTCGTTCAACTTTTAACAGTTCAATTAAACTTAACATCAGCGCCTCATGCGAAATTAAAGGCAAATGTAAACCCCGAAATTAGAGACGAATTTGCTTCAAACAAACTTTGTAAGAAAAGGTTTTGGAGAACAGCATGTATAGAAAATATCTTTTTGATTTGAACAGTTTTGAGGTTCAATTTTGAACATTTCAAATCCCTTAATATTAGCGCCTACGGCGAAACTCAAAGTCAGTATAGTAGTTCCCGAACTTAAAGGCGGATTTACTTCAAACAAATTTTATAGAAAACAGCTCTTGATGGCCAATTTCCGACTCCGAGTCCTAAAACTTTAGGGAAATCGACCCCGAATCCGACTTAAGTGCCCGAAAATTAGCCGGATTTCGATTCCACTACTCCGACTCCGCAGCTTTGGCCAAAATTTAGACACGAGGGGAAATGACTGACTCCGAGACTCTTGGAAATTTAGTCTTTAGCTCCGATTCCGACTCATTTATCCCAAAAAAGTCCAACTCCGACTCCGCAAACATTCTCCGAATTGGGGATTTGAAGGGAAAATGGCAGATTCCGATTCCGAGTTTTTGAATTAAAAACCTTAGACTCCCGAAACTGAATCTTTTACCCCAAAATGAGATCAACTCCGACTATGACTCCGCAGCCATGGAAATAATGGGGTCGTTTCCAAAATTTTAAAAGTGTTTCCTTCGGAAAGACATAGACGCTTAAAAACGTAGGATCTGACTATTTTTAAATAATTTGTTTAAGTTTAATATTTTAAGAAAATTACTTAAATCGGTATGCTTTCATTGTTTATACTTCTGCCGATGGCATCACAAATGATGAAATGCCATTCACAGAACAAAATATTTAATTCGCATCTTTACTCACGTGTATTGGCAACGATATGGTTGATAGCAAGCGTAGAGCGCAATTTTAATTCGCTTCTTAACTATCATAACGTGGAAACGCAGTGAAAAATGCGCCAAAGGACATCATTTGTGACGTCATAAAGTCCACGCCTTGTTTGAAAAATCGGACATTTTAAAACATTAATTAAGAAACAACTGTTGGGAAAATGAAAGAATTTTCTGGGTTCATGTTATTATTATTATTATTATTATTATTTTTTTTTTTGCTTATTCTATCAATTTCAGTGACTAAAAGTACTACTTTTGACTGAAGGAAACAACCTCATTATTGATGATATAATTTGCTTTTATTTTAACTAAAGTTTTAATTTATATATTCGGTTTTTCACGGAGAAATTCGGGATCTATGCAAAAACACAAAGATGAGCGCAGATGATTTTTTTTTTTTTTGATAATGAAAATTATTTTTTTTAGTTGACATTTATTGTTTTTATTTAAGCACATTTCCTTTTTTGTTTTATTTTTTGGCTACAGAAAAAAAACAAACGAGGTTTTTTTTTTTTTTTTTTTTTGACATGATGTATTTATTTTTTTTTCTTTTGAAAGCGATTAAGGATTTTTTTTTTATGTAAAAAAAATATATTACCTCCTTTGTTTAAAAGGTGCTACAACTTTACTTTTTACACATCTATTTCTTCACATGAGCAAGGCATATTTTATTTCTAGAAATCAGGTTAAAATGTTAAAAGGTTATGTCTGAAATAATTTGCGATTTTATCTAACTTTGAGAATATTGATCAGATACTAGAAAGTCGATACCGATATGCGGAAAAGTAGACTCGTAAAGTTCTGGACGGAACTTCTTGTTTGAACATTGCATCACATATTATTCAAAGTTTCACGAACTGTTCAATGTAGTCATTTATGTTAACTTTAAATAATGTGGGTAAATAAACTGTAAGCTTTTTTCCGCCTTTAAACCAGGGCTAAAGCAGAACTACAAGCATATACTGTTAAGCTAAGAGCTTTTGTAAGTGCTTAGCCGATAAAAATTTAATGAAAGCTCAACCAGGACGTGTGATAGTTCTTGAAAAATCACCTTATGTCTTCTTTACTAATAATAAAGCTGAAAGTCTCTCTGTCTGTCAGGATCTCTGTCTGTCTGTCAGGATCACTGGGATGCGCATAGCGCCTAGACCGTTCGGCCGATTTTAATGAAATTTGGCACAAAGTTAGTTTGTAGCATGGGGGTGTTCACCTCGAAGCGATTTTTCGAAAATACGATGATTTTAAAAAACAAAATTACCATAAGATGGACCAGTAAATTACGAAATTATCATAACGTGGAACCGTAACATGGACACAAGCTAATTGGCGAGAAACGAAATTATTACAACGTGGAACCATAACATGGGTACAAACCAATATGCGAGAAAATTCACCATACATCATTTGTAAATATATAGGCGAACCAAAAGACCTTTTAATTTTATATTACGGGCAAAGCCTTGCGGGTATCACTAGTTATCTCATAAAACATCAAGATGAGTCAAAGTAAAAAATAACTTTTTTATTATGACTTAGATACTTACAATACCATGTTTAATGAAATATTGAAATTAAGCTCTTTACAAATATGAGAAGCTCATTGCACTTTAAATTACGTATGAATTAAACCTTCTAAGTTAAAGCCTGAAACGCCTTTTTACACATTTTGAGTTTCGAAATTTTCATAAGAGCAACAAGCCGAAGCTATCGGCGAAATTCGGCAGACTCAACTAAGCCACTGAAAAATAACCAACAAATCTGTTTTGAGTTGAGATTGAAAAGGAAGAGAATGAAGCAAAGTGCCGAGAGTTTAAATGCTACTGGCAATTTGCATATTCTACTGAAGTGATCTTGTTGCAAGACGGAAAAAACGAATGAGATTAAACTAATGCAAGTTAAGGTTACAAATACTACTTGAAAAACAATTAAACCCTATTCGTAACACATACCGACAGCCTGGTTATGACACAGACTGAAGTTTTGTTTTGTTATGGATTAATCAGTCTGGTATAGTCAATAACCGAGCGATCAGCATATGCATGAGGGTCAACGTTACACCAATTCATATTTTTTGGTTGATTTCAGTTTGAAATAAACTAGAAAAACCTATTACTGCGCTAAAGCCTACTTTATCATAAAAGTTTTTTTTTTTAAGGTATAAAAACATGCAAAATGCCCTAATGTACATTAAAAAATATGGTAAACTTGGGAAAGTGCGACATGAAGAAGCTTCATTTTAAGGAAATTTAGTAGGCAAAAACTGAGCTGTGATATGAAGCTCAGTAGTTCTCCACCTTTTCACTAATGACAAGATACCAATATGATAGTGTAATTTTTTTTAGTGCAATAATGAAACAAATATAGACAAGTGGCTAAAGAGCATAGTATTAATTTATTTGACCTTGTTACATTTTATCGAAGTAAGTGGTTTATAGCCTGCCGAAATTTTAAGAAAAATTGACAAATTAAGCAAGTTTCGGTGAATAATAGAATAAATCTTTCACACGTTTTGAGATGGATGTCCTGCAACAGGGAAACGAAGAAATCTTCGGGCAGAAATTGGTATCTTCAGTTAGCTTTTAAGACTCGGTAACGGGGTACGAGGGCAAATAAGTTTTGTGTCAAAAAATATCTCAACATGCTCTTTCGATTGCTAACTATTTATATTTTTTTTCATTGTTACACAATTCGTGTGGTTACCTGGACAGGACTATCTGGTGCCCTTCTGGATATGTGGACCATTTACGCAAAAATAATAGTTTCACAACAATTATGTTAAGTGAAATGAGATGAATCCAAAAGTTTTCTTTGATTAATTTAACTACAATTATGAAATGATACAGATTCATTTTCACTAGCTGTTCGTGGACCACATGAAAACTGCTCTCTTAGCACAGGATTAAAAAAACTGATTTAGTAGGTGATATAACTGACAAATAATCTTTGAGAGAGAGAGAATACATCTAGTAAGGGAGGGGGAGGAATCAAATATATCAAAGGATTGTTTTTTTTTAAACGTTAGTTGGGTACCACATTTACTCCTTGATTTACACTAACTCTGCTTTGGAAACGGAAAATTGAGGTTTTTTAACGTTTTGTTACAAAAGTTATGAAAAACTTTTATAAAAAAGATTATTGAGTTTCTAGAAATAAATAAGTAGGCAGTGCTATGAAAAGGAATACAAGGAAAAAATTGAATGTATGAATATAGTGGTCAAAATAAAAATTTACACTTCGTAGGAAAAATAGTCATCGGCCCTCGTAGACATTCAGATCTCCATTAAATTGGTACCAAGTACCAGTAAACGTTTTCATAGGATTTGGTTTTTCAGAAAAAGTATTTTAAAACGGAGTGAACGACATGTCTACTTCTTTGAGTAAGAATTCAGTTTTAGTTTCATTCACATGCACTTTAGTCCAGCAATTTTTAATTCGTTGTCATAATTCGCAACACAAGCATACTCAACACATTAAGAAGTACATTTTTAATGTGATGGCAAAAAACATTCTTATCTTACCTCCTCCAAGTGCAGAGCCGAAGTTACGCTTTACCACAGTTTACCTGCGTCAAATGTGGCATCACAATTCATTTATTAACACAACTTCAAAATATAATTTATTCGCACTAAATATGTAAAAAGTATGTTTATTGTGCAGTATTTAAACTAATTAATCATTTAAATTTGAAGTTATTAAAAAACTATATGAACTAATGATCTCTAAATTCCTTGGTAGAAGGTGTTTAGTCCTAAAAGCAGACTATTTCCAACTGTGAAAACTTTTTACAATTTTAATACAGTGAAACCTGTGTAAGTTGACCACCTGCGGTGCACTACTTTAGTGGTCAACTTACAGAGGTTGATTTATATGGTAAGGGCTAATTTCGTGCCTGAAAAAAGCGGTCAACTTAAACAGGTGGTCAACTTACTAGGGTGGTCAACTTTACAGGTTTTACTGTATTAAAAACTCAAAAACTGGTTTTACAGTTAAATACCTTCAGTATTAGAGTAGGAGACTGTTTAAAAAACCTTAAGACCCTAGCAACATTTTCCCTGTGGTAATATTACCCCCATTTAAACCCATATGAGCCTTCTTTGGAAATAAATTACTTGACCAGTTTCAGTGGAAAATCCGCGCTCGTATCGAACCTTGACGTTACATTTCATTGCCTTTCTGATTGTTTTAACTTTCTAATACAATATCGCTTATCTATTTCTTCCAGCTGTCATTTTGAGAAATTCATTTCCAATAAACCGCTAGTAAGTCGCGAAAACTACTACTCAAAAGACAAGAAAGCAGATAACAAAAATCAATACCTCACAGTTCGCTTTCAGTTTAAAAGGATCCGAAATAAAAATATGATTTTAATGAAAAATACCAAAATCTTTATGCAATGCTTGAACAAAATAGTTAAATCTATAGTCTGAAAATATTCATATTTTAATGATTTTTTACTGAGTCATTTTACCATATTCGTATTAATTGTTAAAAAGGGAAGAAATTGTTCTATTAGTATGAATTTTTTCAACATTGCTAATTGTGGGATGCCACACTGTAAAAAAAAATCCGGAAACGTTTCTGAGTATATCGTGCAGCTGTGGTTCATTAAAGTTTCAAAAACGTTTCTGAGTATTTCGGAATCCTCTTTCTGTAATTTTCAGAAACGTTTCTGAGTATTTCGGAATCTTCTTTCCATAATTTTCAGAAAAGTTTCTGAGTATTCTGTGCAGCTGTGGTTCATGAAAGTTTCGAAAACGTTTCCGAGTATTTCGGAATTCTCCAAACAATTTTCAAAAACGTTTCCGAGAATTTCGGATTCCTTTTTCCGTGATTTTTTCTAAAATATAATTCTTTATTATAGTATTGCATACCATATCAGTTTCAATTCTTTCATATCTAAGAGCAATAATACAAGCAATTTTAGAACCATTCGTGGATTTTTTTTTTTTTTTTTTTTTGAATTTCTAATGACAAATAGCATGGTTAACAGCATAACATATGCACAGTTATAAATTTTTAAAAAATTATGAAATAATCTAGTAGTTTCATTCCTAATCACAAAATCGTTGGGGAAATGGAGTGGGGGTACCTTCTGAAAAGTGGGGATTGTTTGTTAAACAATCTTAAACTTCAATTTTTCTCTCAATATTTTCAAGACAAAACTATCAACATATTGTATTTTTAATGCAGAACTTAAAAACATATCTTGTATCAAACTTGATAGCTTTTATCTTCGGATAAAATTTGACAGGACTTACCTACCCTTCGCGTTCCGGAATTCGTTCACCTCAAGTCAATTTCTCTGACGAACAAAGTGTACCGAAAAGTACCAACAGAGAAATTCATGAATTTAAATATGACACCAAGTCCCCCTGCTGGAACCATTCGGGTTGATTCTTCTGTTCTTGCCCTTTTCCAGCTCATCACAAATATAAATACTTATTCAAAATAGGTTACTGATTTTATTTTTACAGTGTGCACAAAATGCATTATATATTTTATTTATTAAAACATTGAACTCTATTACATGATTATTCCATTTCATATATACGAGAATCCCCCCCCCCCACCATAAGAGTGATGGTGCACCCATAAAATGCTATGAAGCGCTCCCCCCCCCCTTGAAAAAGCAACATCATATACATTATAAATCAAAGTATCATATACATTATAAATAAAAGTATCATATAAATTATAAGTCAAATACTTTAATATGGTGTAAAAATTAAAAATACAAAATTATTTTATTAAGTCTTTTTTTTTTTCCTTTTGGTAAAATTGAGGCTCGTAAAACGAAAAAAATGAAGACACTTTTAAATACATATATGTATCTATTTGTTAAAGAAATTAATACACATTTAACTAATTTAAAGCGTTTCGCTAATGCAAATATTTAAAGAGATATCGTCATTTAGATAATACTGAAGCACTATGTTCCTAATTACAAGAGATAGTTTTTTTTTTTTTTACTTCATACAATCTAGCTACACTGTTTACAAGAGAATGAAAACTTGCAACCTTAAAGACGAAGTATCAAACCTGACAATTTGCATATTATAACATTTAATTCATAATGCTTGAGACATAAATGTTCAGCCAAATATTAACAGAGATTGACACATAAAAACAAAGTACACAATAACACTTATTTGAAGTTTTTTATAATCTTCAATTCATAAATTTTACAGAATAAAACTAGACACACTTGCACTTTAAATATGTGTTCTATGTAATGTAAAATATTTTCAAATTGCAATAGTTCACAACGAAAAAATGATACTGAAGAAAATAGTTTTTTTTTAACGATATTTATATGAACTAAATCTCTTTAAAGTAATAGAGTTGCAAAGCGACTTACCTATTCGTCGGTGGTGGTCTTTTGCAGGCTTTGGTCACCAAAAAGGTGATTTTTATGACAGAATAAAATTCTGCCAACAAAAATTACCCATTTGGTAGAAAGAAGAAAAGTATCCAAGAAAAAAGTAAATTATCTACACAAGTTATGCGACGCAATGAATTTACATGGCGTCCTCTCGGCAGTTATTTGGTTTTTAATTTCAGTTTGTATTCCTTCCGCAAGCATGCGTCGAGAATTTGCACTTCGTACTTAAGAATAAGTGACATAGCTTCAAATTCAATCTCATGACGATACATAAGCAAGAAAATATAAGACTTTAAAATTATCTTCAGTGAATTCATGCGAGGAGCAAAACTTCTACTAATCCCCTTGATGAGTGTTACTTCGCATACATGAGTCAACACTTGTTTTCATTGCGTGCTTTCGAAAGTTTCAGTTTGGATTTGCTGCTGGACTATGAAATTGCGTGTGAGCTGCGCATGCGTCGACTCTTACTTTCTTGCTAAACGGGAAAGGTTTTTGATTATAGCAGAAAACTGCGGAGGGCGTACGAATCTGTGTATTACGGAAAACTTTTTTGTATATTCAGAGAGTTTTCCGAGATTTTTTACAGTGCATTAATGGGAGTGTCAAAATACTTAATAACCACACTGTAAAAAAAAAAAAAAAAAAAAAAAAAAAAACTTTGACATCTTAAGTGTTGATCGCTGGTAGTGGACTGTAAAACTTATTTTGAGAAATAGCTGAGGCTGACACAATTGTAGTTTTGCTTGGTTTTATTAAAGAACAATTATATTGTGTACATCATGCCGCCGCAGTCTTACTGTTTCCAGCTGGTCCAGCAGCCTACTGGTCCAGCAGCCGGACAATAAAATGGCTAAAACATATAATAAAGCCGAGTTGAACCGATTAAGGGGACGCGTAAAAGCAAAGCTCACGATTATAACTAAATTTGATGAGAAAGATAAAGAATTGTGTGAGAAGACTAAAGTTGAATGCGAAAGTAAATTACGTGATATCTCGGAATTAAAACAAGAATTGAAAAGGCTCTTCGAGTTATACGGTGAGTTAAAGTTGGATGAAAAAGAAGAATTCGAGTGTGATGAAGTCTTCATGGAATTGGACTCTATCTGCGACACTCTGGAGGTAAACATTAAATATTTTCTTACTGGGTTTACTGATAAAACGGATAAGTCTAAAACTGAAGACTTTAGCGCCTACAATTCATTAAAGTTTGATTTGGCTGCCAAATTGCCTACTATCCCGTTACCTAAATCTAGCGGTAGAATTGAAGAATTTGCTAACTTTAAGGGTCAGTTTCAATCCATGATTTCTGCTAATGAAAACATTTCAGAAACTCAAAAATTATTCTATTTAAAAGCTGCCTTACAAGGTGAAGCAAAAATGTTAGAAACTAGTGAGGACACGTTTAAATCCTTGTTTAGTGCATTAGAGGCTAGGTACGAAAATAAACGTACAATAGTGGATCTCCATATTCAGGAAATATTAGGATTAGAAAAAATAAATTTCGAAAATTCAAAATTATTGAGAAATTTATCTGATAAAGTTAAAAAGAATTTAAGAGGCTTAAAAGCGCTTAATTTAGAATGTAATGATCTTTCAAATGCGATAATAACGAACATTGTTCTTCAAAAGCTAGACAAAGATTCTAGAAAGGCATACGAATTATCTGTAGCTACTAAAGAAATTCCGTCATTACATGAATTATTACAATTTATAGATAACAGATCTAATGTGCTTGATCAATTAAATACGAGTATTTCTAACAAAAATGTAAAAGGGTTTCAAAATCCTATGTCAAAACCCAGAAATTTATTTATTAATGCCGATAAGAACATTAAACTTTGCTTTATGTGTAATGAACAACATTGTTTATTTAAATGTAACCAATTCAACAATTTAAATATTTCTCAGCGCTTAGAATTTGTAAAGAATCACAAATTGTGTAGAAATTGCTTAAGGCAACACAAGTCTGAGTGTCGTTCAACATTCAAATGCTCGGTATGCTTTAACCCGGGAGAACTCGCGGTACTTTTCGTCACACGAACGCTCGCGGGGGGCTCCGTAGGCCCGGAGTGGATATTTCAGTAAATTAAGTTTGCAAAATGGAAAACAAAATGTGTTTTCAACACTGAATTATAAATAGATAAACAGCCTCTAAAATATGTTTTAAAAAGTAAGGTTCAAGAAAGTTTTATGGTACATGAATCTAAATATTCTTCTAAGCATTACTGATGATCGCTTTACTGTTCTGTGTCAACTTCTTCTTCATTATCTTCACTAAGGGAGTTCTCAATCAGTTGAAACCTCAACCAACAAGGTCTGCAACCTCTTCATTTCATCTTTGTAGCTTGAATAGCAATGCATTTCACAACCTCTTCCTTTACATTCACAATCTGAAATGAAAAGCATGAACGCTCGCTCCGGGCCTCTGAGGTCCGAACTGGAATTTTCTGGGGAAAAGAGGGAATGTACATTCCTGAAAAGCATGTGGTCAGTATGCAGGTCACCTCGAACGCAGCTACTGTGGACCTCATTCATTTCCGTTGAAAGGGTGATTTTTGGCAGCGTAGTTTTGTAATGACCGGGCCTGAGAGGCCCGATGCGAGTTCTCCCGGGTTAAAAGGCATAATACATTGCTACATTATGAAAAAGACAAAAATGACAGTAAATCAGTACCTTCAAATGTAAATGTTAATAATTCGTTTTCCGCGATAGAAGAATAATCGTATAAACAAGAAGCGTCACCCGCAAGCACGCTCCTAGCTCAGAAGTCAGGAATTTTATGTACCGTTTTGATGTATGTTACCAATGCGAGTGGAAGGAAAGTGAAATTAAGAGGAATTTTAGATAGTGGCAGCACTGTAAACTGCATTTCTCGTGAAGCCGCTGAATTTCTTGAGTTAAAAAAGGAAGAATCGAATCTTTTCATTTCTGGTATCAATGGTAAAGAGAGTTTTGTAAAAAAGTCAATAACTGCAACAATTTCAAACGAGAAGGGAGATGATACAAAAACTACAACCTTTTTAATTTTACCAAAAATTACGGGACTAACGCCGATGAATCGTCTGGATGTGTCGCGGTTAGATTTTCCCAGCGGAATCGAATTAGCGGATTCTGAGTTTTTTTATTCCTAACAAAATTCATGCATTAATTGGGTGCGAATTCTTTTTTGAATTGCTTAAGCCGAGGAAATTTAAATCAAAAGATAATTCTTTATTTTTGCAAAACACAATGTTCGGATTTGTAGTATCGGGAACAATAAATAACGTAAAAGTAAATTTCTTTGCGGGTTTGACTTCCGAAAAGGAAAACTTAAATCGTACAATTCAGAGATTTTTTGAGATTGAATCGTTTCCTGGAGATACTGGGGATGACAAAAATGCTTCTGTTGAAGAGTTGTACTGCGAGGAATATTTCATTAAAACAACTAAACGCGATGATTCTGGTAGATATATAGTTAAACTTCCGATAAGGGAAAATAGGAGGTCATGTTTGGGAAACTCCAGAGATGTCGCAGAAAAACGTTTGAATCAACTTTGGAAAAAAATTAAGCGAAAACGAAGATATGGCAAGTCAATACAAGTGCAAGTCAATACAACAATATCTGCATCTAGGGCACATGGAAAGGGAAATTGAGTGTCCTTCAAACACGGACAATGGTTATTACATTCCACATCACGCCGTTTTACGACCAGATAGTGTATCTACGCCTTTACGGGTCGTATTCGATGCTTCAGCAAAAACAAATGAGGGTAGTTCACTAAATTCAATTTTACTCAACGGAGGTATCGTTCAACAGGACTTCTTTTCCATTGCATTGCGGTTTAGAAAACATCAATATGCTTTCAGTGCTGATATAAAAAAGATGTATCGGCAGATATTAGTAGATCCTGAGGATCGAGAACTGCAAAAAATTCTTTGGAAAACGGATCCGTTTGGCCCCGTTGAAACTTATCATTTAAAAACAGTAACGTACGGCACAAAATGTGCGCCATTTCTGGCCACTCGAACGCTAAGGGCTTTGGCAGATGATGAACTCAAAGATTACTCCGATGCATGTGAAGTATTGTCCGTTTTTCACTAGTTGAGACTTGGCCACGCCCCCAACACGTGGTATTGGAAGATTCTATATGCGTCTTTTGGGGATGAGGCTTCAGACCAACACTGAGAAAGGTTGCAATTGGCCATCGTTATCGCGCTGTAAGAAGACGAGTGTTCTATAATTTTCTAAGAAATTACCTCCCACCTTCTTTCCCGAAAAAAAGGTGTGCTACTAAGACAATTGTTCGACTCAAAAGTATTTTAAGATTTGCAGTGTATTTCTATACGTTTTGAGTTAATTTATCATTGATTTTGCGAAGGAAATCCTAAACTTTCTGTCTTTCACGCTAAGTAAACATTTTCTGAAAACACGGTGAGCAGTTGCAGGTGAAATTGGAAGGAAAATTTTTCCTTCTATTCTGCTGAAACTTTCACAGCTCTCAAACGTGGGTTTTTCATAGGTATTCTAATTATAAATCTCTAATCGCATATTGTTAACTTTGCTGGTCAACCATTTCTCACCTTATTTTCGATCCGATTTTCTTCTTTAAAGCGTTTATTAAATATTACAAAGTGCCTAGGGATAAATGAACTATTTTTGCAATATTTCGAACTGTTTTATTTCGAATATAATGAAGAATTAATGCATTTTCGAATTGTGTTTGTTGTTACTTTGCGAATACGAGTCATTTTTAAAATAATACGTAGATTTGTAAAGTGAACAAGCAAAAATTAATGCCAAACGATTTTTTAACTATCACCGCATTGAAAAAATAACAACAAAAAAAAAAAAGAAAGAAAGAAAACGACAGACGATAACTTTAATTTCGAATTTTTCTGAAAATATTTCTCTGTCACCTCATTTTTGGCCAATTTCAAACAGTCAATATTTTGTAAAAAAAAAATGTTGAATTGATGTAGTCATGTAGAGACAGTATGGAAAAGTATTGAACTACTATTTCGATTCCTAAGCACTTCATTTTTAACCATACACATTTTAAGCCTACGAACAATTTTGGAAGCCTCAGTAGGTAAGCTGCACTCTGTGTGACACATTTCAATACTTAAGTACTATTTTTTTTTTCCAATATGGCTTTTATTCTTCAGAAATGAAAAAAGAACAAACAAAAATTAAAGCTTTTCACATGCCAATATGGTTATCTACAGAATAATTGAATAAGTGCCTGAAACAACGTTTTATGTTACTGTTTTCACCTATTTATTTTTGTAAATACGAAAAAATATACATGCTTTTTTTATTCAAGTTTTTTCGATTACTCTAAAAGTAATTCAGTTCTTCCAGTACTTTTACGGAACAGCGTTACGTGTGGGGGATCATAAAATAGGCAAAAGTTTGTTGCCCGCATTCTAATACAGATCCAAACAAGGACGGACACAAGGGAGGGGCGATGGGGCGACCGCCCTTTCCTTGAGTCGGGATGCAGAACTCTTCCACGGCATGTCTTTGATACTGAAGTTGAAAATTGTTTTAGCCTATCTTCAATAGTTTGACGAAGCTCTTGCTGTCTGGAAAATGAAAGTGTAGCACATATCTTATTCTTAACACATTACTGATAGAGATCTGAACTTTGTATAGGAAGTATTTCAAAGTTCCAAAAACTCAATTTTAGAAGATTTTAGATGATATTAAATAGGGTTATAGGGTTCAAGGGCTCTTCTCAGGAAAGTTTGGAAAATTGAAGTCCGCCCCCCCCCCCCCACCAAGAAAAGAGGAACTTTAATGGGACACCTTTGATGGCGTTAAGGTAAGGGATGGGGTTTGGTACACTCCTCCGCAATTTTGTAGAAAAGGAAGTCCCTCCCCTTCCCAAAATAACTGAAATGAGACGATCTTTCATGGTGTTTGGAAAGGGGGGGGGGCGGAGGTTTGCGAATTTATAAAAGGGTAAGGGTGTGAAATCAATCGCCCCCTCCTTGAATAGTTTCTGGATCCGTCCTTGGCTCTGAATGTAAAATGCGTTATTTTTTATCAAGAAACGTTGCTATAGTCAACCTATTCAGTTGTTCAACATATCCCACACTGGCAAGGAAACTGACTCAGCCACAAGAAAAAAAACAGCAATGGAGAAAATTAAGGTTTGACGCAATAGTAATTTTAAGTGATTTAGTCTCAAACATGACAATATGCGCAGTCAACTTATTATGTGATGTTTATTAATTAGTTTTTGAAGTATAGATACATAATGCATACTTTAAGCTCGAAAAATATTCTTCCAGATTATGGAATTTTAATGATGTGTCATTATTGATGAAATCGTTTCTACGCCCCCCCCCCCCTCACCATTTAGGTGAGCTAACTTTCCGGTTTTTGTGTCGAGAAAAAGCACTAAATTTAGATTTTAAATCAATAGCCGGTACGGTTTTCCCAGATTTTGAATTGTGTCACTTTCCTTGCCGGAGTGCGATATGATTCTTTATTAAAAACATACATGATCATAAACAAATTGTGACTAGAGCTATCCAGGAAGGAGGGGGGGGGAGGCGGTCTTTTCCCTTAAAACAATTGTTACTGCGATTTTGGTGACTTAGAGCAAACCTAAGGAGTCGTTCACAAATGATGTCACGCTTGAAAGGGGTAGGGAGAGAGGGTTCGGGGTTCATGAACTTCGGACAGTTAGTCTCAAGGGGGAAGGAGGGGATTATAAGAAATATGACTTCACATATTTTGGTCCAAATAAAAGCGTTCGTTATAGCAATATGTTCATCGAACATTGCGTGAGATGTGACGAGGGGAGAGGCTCAAGTGAAGTGTAACGTCCTTTATGGACAATCCGTGTTTACGTTAGGCTACTGTGTACTGAAGTGTTATAACTAACTTCGTTTCTGCCCCCCCCCAGAAACGAAGTTGGTTACCTCCCCCCCCCCCCCCCCGCCTTGAAAATACTCGCCCTGGGGGTAGTCGTCATCTCTTAAGCCGGACCCAACCGATGAACCTATAATTTTAAAACAGTATTCAAACCAAAGACACTTTTTATAACGCATCGCAAATTATTACATATTTCTAAACATTAATATTCATGCAATACTTAGAGAAATAGCCTTGATTTTAATAGTCAATTGCTTTAAATATTTCAGATTGATTTTTTATTGTTTTCTCATTTACTTTTATTTCTCACATGTAAATCCTTCCTGGAACAATTGCCCAGTCCCCGCCTTTGGTTCAACCAAGTTCTTTTTTCTTGGGGGGGGGGGGGGGGGAGAGGGGGGCAACTTTTGTTCGAATAATGTTTTCATCATTTTTCAAAAATAACTGCTACTGTAGATCTACTGACTGTATATCCGCTCTATATAATCTGAAATTTTGTACAATCCATACAGATGCATCAAAAAGACCCAACCCGTAAGAGCTACTGAGTCACCCCCCCCCCCTCAAGAAAAGGGAGATGGAGAGAGATATTAAGTCTTCAAAACGAACGCAACCCTTAAGCATTTCAATGCCACAGTCTGTGTGGCAATGAAGTTTTCCTGTCTCCCCCCCCCCTTTTTTCTTTCATCAGCGCACTTGCAATTTCGAATATAAGACGTTAGTGTTTAAAAGGATATCGTTCAAAATTCAGAAAGCCTATCCTTAATAGAAATGTTTCATTCGGAAAACAAAATACCTTACTTTTTTTTGAAAATACAATATTTTTGTTCTGAAATTTTCAGTTTAAAAAGTATAGATTCCCCGTAGACGACAATTACGCGAAGCTAGAAACGAAAGGAAAGAACACAAAGACATTTTTACAAATTTAAATGCCCGCCAAATTTAGGGTTGTCTCAATTGAAAGCGGTAGCGATCACCCCCGCGCTAAACTTAGCTTTGCTTTCGGGAAGGCGTTCCGAAGTCTCTTCTCCTCATGAACGCACAATAGTTCGCAACGACTTTTATGTTGATGACGTGCTGTCGGGTTCAGAAAGTTTGGATCAGGCTAAGTTCCTACAGTCTAATCTCATTAAAGTTTTGCAGAGAGGAGGAATGGAACTCCATAAATGGGTGTCTAACCATCCTGAATTAATACTAGGGGATACTCACCATGAATACTCGTTCACATCTCAAGAAATAACTGTCAAGACATTGGGAATGTTTTGGTGTTCAAAACTGGATTATTTTACATTTAGAGTGACTGTGGATATCAAGGAAAATTACACGAAACGTGAAGTTCTAGCCACAATCGCAAGAATTTTCGACCCCTTGGGTCTAATACAACCAATTATTTCGAAGGCAAAAATTTTCTTTCAGAGACTTTGGGTATTGGCACTCAATTGGTCGGATCCTCTCCCTCCTAAGGAGTGCAGGGAGTGGTTGAGCTTTTTGAAACAACTTCCAGTTATAAATCAAGTGCAAATTCCCAGGTACAGTCTTCTTCCTAAAGCAATTACTATTCAGCTACATGGATTTGCTGATGCTTCAAAACAAGCTTTTGGGGCAGTTATCTACTTGAAATCGACAGATGCGTTTGGATACATAAAAACGAGTCTCTTGTGTAGTAAATCAAAGGTATCTCCTCTAAAAACCTTAACAATACCTCGTTTGGAGTTGTCATCAGCTCTGCTTTTACCGCGACTTACATCCAAGATTATACCCATATTGCAGTTGCCAATAGATAATATTTATTTGTATAGTGACTCGACCATTGTTCTTGCCTGGATTAAAACCCCAGCGGAGAAGTTAAAACCGTTCGTTTCCAATAGAGTGAAGGTAATTCAAACGATGAATCAAAATTACCAGTGGCGACATACCTCTTCTAAAGATAATATAGCGGATATTATCTCTCGTGGACAAGATGCAGATGTTCTCTTGACAAATAAACAGTGGTGGGAAGGACCAGAAATTTTAAAACAACCTCAATCACATGGACATTCATTTGAACTAAACGATCTTAATCAAGTTTTATATTACAGTGAAGTGAAGGATACTCATGAGACTGTCTTAACTGCTACAGAAAATGATTTGTTGGTAAATTTCCTGAATTTGAGTAATAACTATCAAAAATTAATTAATGTATTTAGTTATATTCTTAGGTTCATTTACAACTGCCAGAATAAAGTAAGGAAGATTGGACCTCTAACAGCTGATGAGGTCACTGCCAGTGAGTTAAAACTTTCATCGTTTGTTCAACAGGAAGGTCTTAGTGATGACTTTCAGCAGCTAAGTTCGGAAAAAACCAGTAAAATTGTCAAGTAAATTAAAATTTTTGTTACCTTTTTTCGATAAAAATTCAAATGTCATAAGAGTCGGAGGTCGTTTGTCAAATTCTCAATTACCCTTTGATGCAAAGCATCCAATAGCATTGCCTAAAAATCATACATTATCAAAACTCATTTTATTAGATTTACATCTAAAAAATTGCCATCTTGGTGCGCAAGCACTATTGCATGCATCTAGATTAAAATTTTGGATAATTCATGGAAGAGATCTCGCCCGGAAAATTGTACATGAGTGTGTGATTTGTTCAAAATACAAACCACGATTTTTAGAACAGAAAATGGGAGACCTTCCACCTGAACGCTGCCAACAAACATTTCCCTTTTTGAATACTGGCACTGACTTCGCAGGTCCATTTTATATTAAAAATAAAAATCAACGTAAAGGAGCATTACAAAAAATCTTTATTGCAATATTTGTATGTTTATCAACCCGTGCTGTTCATTTTGAAATTGTGTCGGATTTGACGTCTGATTCATTTATTGCATCATTGAAAAGGTTTATATCCCGTCGTGGAAAATGTGCTGTTTTATTCAGTGATAACGCAAAAACATATATCGGTGCTCACAAAGAGCTCGACCGCTTGCATAAGTTAGTGAGTCAACCAGATGAGATTTTATCAAAATTTCTTTCTATTGAAAGAATAAAATGGAGGTTTATCCCACCCAAATCTCCTCATTTTGGAGGCATTTGGGAAAGTGGTGTCAAATCATTTAAATTTCATTTAAAACGCGCAATGGGCAAATTGATATTTACTTACGAAGAATTTTTAACAATCTCAAATCAAATCGAAGGGATTTTAAATTCGAGGCCTTTAATGCCACTTCCGAGTGATGCAGAAGAAATAGAGGTTTTGACTCCGGCACATTTTTTAATTGGCAGAACAATGTTCACAGTGGTAGAGCCAGAGTTGTTAGATTTGTCTGATAACAGATTAAAACGATGGCAGCAAACAACAAAAATAATTCAGCAAGTATGGAAAAATTGGTCGAGAGACTATTTATGCCATTTATAACAAAGGTCAAAATGGTGTTTTTTGAAGGAAAACATTGCCATTGGGGCAGTGGTTTTGATAAAAGAAGATAATATGCCTGTAAATTCGTGGAGCTTAGGACGTGTAATAAAGGTTTTCGAAGGCCGGGATAAATGCATTCGAGTCTGTTTGGTAAAGACTGAGGGTGGTACATTCAAACGTCCCATAACTAAGTTAGCAATTTTACCTGTTCCAGTGTAAAGTGGATGATTTTAATTAACTATATCTATTTTAATGTTTACATGTTTTAATTGTAATTGAGTTTTATATCTGTTCAATTTACTTCTGTGCATTTTATGGTATTTTACTGATAATTTTATTGATTAATATTTTTGAAATCTATCAATTTCAACGCCGGGAGTATGTATTTTACTGTGCATATGCAAATTTATATATTTATACTTTTCCTGTGGCAACGCCTCTGGGATTGCAGTTTTATACTGCGGTCTCTGGGACGAACAGCAGAAACAGTAAGATTGCGGCGGCATGATGTACACAATATAATTGTTCTTTAATAAAACCAAGCAAAACTACAATTGTGTCAGCCTCAGCTATTTCTCAAAATAAGTTTTACAGTCCACTACCAGCGATCAACATTAAGTTTAAATTATGTTTTTCGCAATCACGAGTGTGTGTAGGTAGGCGTGCGTGTTTGTGTGTATGTGGGGGAGAGCATGTTTGTTTGTGTGTGTGTAGTATGTGTATGTGTGTGTAGGCATGTGTGTGTGTGGGTAGTTGTGTGTTTGTGTGTGGGGTGTATGTTTATGTGTGGGTAGTTGTGTGTAGGTGTATGTGTATGTGTTTGTATGTATGTGTTTGTTATTGTGTGTGTGCGTATGTGTGTGTGTATGTGTATGTATGCGTGTGGGTGTAGACAAGTGACGCAACCTGGAGACGATTTTTGCTAGAGGAGCAGCATCGTGAGGCCGGTCGGCGGTGGTGCTGCAGAAGGAGGCGGGGGGGGGGGGGGGATAAAATCATAGAAATTCAAAACAGTCAAGTGAGAACAATAAGCAATCGTGATTGCTCAAAAAAAAAAAAAAAAAAAATGTGTGAGGTTACCAGTTTTAATGACTGTAACGTTCTACATGAATTCTGAAGTGTGTAGCATCATTGTTTTAAAAACTCAAATTGTTGGAGGAACTTTGCACTATGGTTTCAGTAGAATTCAAAGCGCATACGTAAAGATCAGAATCGGTGCAGAGATGGTAAACTCTTATTAGCGAAACGAAAACCGTCCTTGCTGGCCGAGAGGCAAAAGCTCTTGCTTTGCGACCAGTCTGAAATTTGCGTTCCGGGTTCGTACGCCGTTCAGATCACTTCCTCTCTTAGTGCTATAAAAATGTCATGTTTGCATATTACAATAAATAAATAATTGGTATATATTGGTTGGGGGGTCGAAAAACATGAACTTGTTAATTCGTCCAGGAAAGTCAGTTGAAAGCTTAATTTTTGCTAACGTGTAACCTTTCAAGCAATTTCTCTGTAAGCATACAGAAAATACTGGTGTAACCTTAAGTAGAAATGAGTGAAACGTTACGCTATAGTTACATTAGCATGGTGTAATCTTGCACAAACAATGTATAGCTTTACACCAGTTTTTCAGTTAAGTTATTCCAGAGTAGTGGAGGCAGCTAAACTGCCACGGATTTTATGGACTAAGGTAGCAGAAAAAATTTAACAGAGCAATACTGTATTTAAAACGACGGGATGTTATCTAGTGTTTTTTGAGCAATCACGATTGCTTATTGTTCTCACTTGACGGTTTTGATGTCTTATGATTTTATTTTCCCACCGCCTCCCTCTGCAGCACCACCGTCGACCTGCCTCACGATGCTGCTGCTCAAGTGAAAACCGTCTCCAGGTTGCCTCCATATAGTACACACACACACGCATACTTACACACACATACCCACACACTCATCCCTCATGCCTGAACATAGACACAAACACACACGCCTACGTACACAAACTCGTGATTGCGAAAAACATAATTTGAATTCAAGATGTCAAAATTCAAATTATTATTATTTATTTATTAATTATTATTATTATTATTATTATTTTTTGGTTTCGAGTTAAATGCAACTTGACAGAGAGTTAGATAGATATAGACAGCATTTAGTTCAAGAAAAAATAAATCAACTTTTTCTTTAAATGCCTTTTTTTATAACATTCATCCTGTCCACCACAAGCTTTCCATATACATGCTTTTGTCGAATGTCTTTTCATACACCAACCTCATTTTTTATTCATTGAAAAAGGCGTTACTTGAAACGCCGAAACAAGTGTATGCAATAATCTGCAATTTTGTGCAATAAAACGTTGTTACATCTTAGTTTACTTTTCAAACGCAAAGGTATTTATTCACATGTTGTCTTGAAGAGTAATACTTGTAAAGCATTTTGGTAAGTATACAAAGGAAACATATTTCTTTTTAAACTCAGTCAGGCATCAGGTTTCTCGGATGATTTTTAAGTGGTTTAAATATAAAAAAATAAAGGTTTTTTTCCCATCATGTACAGAACATCTAAGAATGAGAAACATAATGAGATACAAGTTGATATGTTGAAGGTATGTGAAAAATATCAACGTCAATCATATTCTCACCACTGCTGTCATCCTACACTGTAAAAAAAATCCGGAAACGTTTCTGAGTATATCGTGCAGCTGTGGTTCATGAAAGTTTCAAAAACGTTTCTGAGTATTTCGGAATCATCTTTCTGTAATATCCAGAAACGTGTCTGAGTATTTCGGAATCCTCTTTCTGTAATTTTCAGAAACGTTTCTGAGTATTTCGGAATCCTCTTTCTGTAATGTCCAAAAACGTGTCTGAGTATTTCGGAATCCTCTTTCTGTAATTTTCAGAAACGTTTCTGAGTATTTCGGAATCCTCTTTCCGTAATTTCCATAAGTGTTTCTGAGTATTCTGTGCAGCTGTGGTTCATGAAAGTTTCGAAAACGTTTCCGAGTATTTCGGAATTCTCCAAACAATTTTCAAAAACGTTTCCGAGAATTTCGGAATCCTTTTTCCATGATTTTTTCTAAAATATAATTCTTTATTATAGTATTGCATACCATATCAGTTTCAATTCTTTCATATCTAAGAGCATTAATACAAGCAATTTTAGAATCATTCGTGGATTTTTTTTTTTTTTTTTTTGGAATTTCTTATGACAAATAGCATGGTTAACAGCATAACATATGCACAGTTATAAATTTTTGAAAAATTATGAAATAATCTAGTAGTTTCATTCCTAATCTCAAAATCGTCGGGGAATTGGAGTGGGGGTACCTTCTGAAAAGTGGGGATTGTTTGTTAAACAATCTTAAACTTCAGTTTTTCTCTCAATATTTTCAAGACAAAACTATCAACATATTGTATTTTTAATGCAGAACTTAAAAACATATCTTGTATCAAACTTGATAGCCTTTATCTTCGGATAAAATTTGACAGGACTTACCTACCCTTCGCGTTCCTAAATTCGTTCACCTCAAGTCAATTTCTCTGACGAACAAAGTGTACCGAAAAGTACCAACAGAGAAATTGATGAATTTAAATATGACACCAAGTCCCCCTGCTGGAACCATTCGGGTTGATTCTTCTGTTCTTGCCCTTTTCCAGCTCATCACAAATATAAATACTTATTCAAAATAGGTTACTGATTTTATTTTTACAGTGTGCGCAAAATGCATTATATATTTTATTTATTAAAACATTGAACTCTATTACATGATTATTCCATTTCATATATACGAGAATAACCCCCTCCCCCCCCACCATAAGAGTGATGGTGCACCCATAAAATGCTATGAAGCGCCCCCCCCCCTTGAAAAAGCAACATCATATACATTATAAATCAAAGTATCATATACATTATAAATCAAAGTATCATATACATTATAAATCAAAGTATCATATACATTATAAATCAAAGTATCATATAAATTATAAGTCAAATACTTTAATATGGTGTAAAAATACAAAATTATTTTATTAAGTCTTTTTTTTTTCCTTTTGGTGAAATTGAGGCTCGTAAAACGAAAAAAATGAAGACACTTTTAAATACATATATGTATCTATTTGTTAAATAAATTAATACACATTTAACTAATTTAAAGCGTTTCGCTAATGCAAATATTTAAAGAGATGTCGTCATTTAGATAATACTGAAGCACTATGTTCCTAATTACAAGAGATAGTTTTTTTTTTTTACTTCATACAATCTAGCTACACTGTTTACAAGAGAATGAAAACATGCAACCTTAAAGACGAACTATCAAACCTGACAATTTGCATATTATAACATTTAATTCATAATGCTTGATACATAAATGTTCAGCCAAATATTAACTGAGATTGACACATAAAAACAAAGTACACAATAACACTTATTTAAAATTTTTTATAATCTTCAATTCATAAATTTTACAGAATAAAACTAGACACACTTGCACTTTAAATATGTGTTCTATGTAATGTAAAATATTTTCAAATTGCAATAGTTCACAACGAAAAAATGATACTGATAAAAATAGTTTTTTTTAACGAGATTTATATGAACTAAATCTCTTTAAAGTAATAGAGTTGCAAAGCGACTTACCTATTCGTCGGTGGTGGTCTTTTGCAGGCTTTGGTCACCAAAAAGGTGATTTTTATGACAGAATAAAATTCTGCCAACAAAAATTACCCATTTGGTATAGAAAGAAGAAAAGTATCCAAGAAAAAAGTAAATTACCTACACAAGTTATGCGACGCAATGAATTTAGATGGCGTCCTCTCGGCAGTTATTTGGTTTTTAATTTCAGTTTGTATTCCTTCCGCGAGCATGCGTCGAGAATTTGCACTTCGTACTTAAAAATAAGTGACATAGCTTCAAATTCAATCTCATGACGATACATATGCAAGAAAATATAAGACTTTAAAATTATCTTCTGTGAATTCATGCGAGGAACAAAACTTCTACTAATCCCCTTGATGAGTGTTACTTCGCATACATGAGTCAGCACTTGTTTTCATTGCGTGCTTTCGAAAGTTTCAGTTTAGATTTGCTGCTGGACTATAAAATTGCCGTGTGAGCTGCGCATGCGTCGACTCTTACTTTCTTGCTAAACGGGAAACGTTTTTGATTATAGCAGAAAACTGCGGAGGGCGTACGAATCTGTGTATTACGGAAAACTTTTTTGTATATTCAGAGAGTTTTCCGAGATTTTTTACAGTGTATAATAACTCACAACTTGTCGTCTTTTTCAATTTAAGTCACTCATAACGTTTAGTTTGCCTCAAAAAGTTCTTTCGGCCGCATTTAATTTTAAATTTGGTTGTTAAACACAAGAGAGATTTTACCTAGAAACCATAGTTCAGTGCAACAAGGAAAGAAATAAAACGGTAGCAACCGAAAGAGCATAGTGAAACATGTTTATGACGCATAAATAACTTGCCCTCGTGTCCCCGTTACCGGATTAAATATGGATTTTTGGCTAAAAAATCTGAAATAGAGGTTTATTTTTTTGATGCATTTTCTGTAACTATATAGTATATTAAAAGATTTTTGTTGAAAATAAAAAGGGGAAAACACCATCTCTCTCAGCTCTAGTAGTGCTACTTTTATGCAATATTCTTATAATTATAGTCTGAAGCATATTTCAAGACTTTATTACAAGATTTCAGTTGTCAAGACAGAATTACTTATTGCTAAATTTTGCGTTTTAGTCATTTAATAGTACTCGTAGTAGTGCTGCCTTTTAAAATATATAGGGGACTTTGGCAAAGCTTCTGGATTTGCCTCAAATTAAAAAATGTCATTTCCCCCCCATTGTCCATGTGCTCCTTTAAGTAGAAGGCTGTCAAATACACTCTTCAAACAGCCATGATCATTTTAATCGAGCAAATAGTTTCATTTCAGGGATCACTTAATTTGGAGGGGGAAGAAGCATTCGCTTGGATAGTGATCAATGCTGTGATATTTCTGCGGCAGTGTTGACCCGTTAAAGCTGAAATACTTTTCCTGAGTCCCTATAGTGGAGGAGTCGACGCATCCGCCATTTTGGAGCAAACTTGATCCAGTGCTTTGTAGCAATAGCATTGCCGCTGATGTTTAAATTTCTGTAGTATGTGTTAAATTGAGTCAAATGAGTGGTTGTTTGGCTGTTAATTGTGAAAACAGCTCCAAAAAAGGATTTCAGCTCTTCAGATTTCCAGCAGATGCAGAAAGAAAAAAGAAATGGATAATTAATAGCCCGCGAAGGGACTGGCAGCCTGGAAATGACGCCAACTGTTTCCAAAATTTCGCCAATGTTCACCTTCGCTCTCTGATCCTCACGTTCCCTATTTGGCAAATGATTGCCAATTAAGGTAGATTTCCCTGTTGGACGCTTGCTCCAACATGGCGAATGCTCCGGCCTCTCTAGTTATATGGGTTCTAATTTTTCCAACAGCGAGCTACGTGTGAGCGAACACGTTGTTGTGGTGAGGAGTGCAACTGTCTTTTTGGTCTGTAAGAGGATTCGATCTTTCAACTCAACAGTTTTCAACAGTAGTTTTGGACCAGAGTCAGAGGCACATCAGTTTATATAAAGTGTTTACCTCGAATCTTCTAACCAACTGGATAGGCTACTGGAATATCTTTGGGACACTCCAACGTTTCGGAGGCGAATGCCTCTAGTGCGATAGGTTGTCTGACACCCTGACCGGTTCACCTGGTCGGTTGAACCAGTCTGCACGCCTTAACTTTTTAGAAAAAATCCCAGTTGAAATTTGTGAAGACACCCATTACTTTTAAATTCGTTAGTGTAGTCACTTCGTTTATGCCGATCAATAATATGCGGAGAGATTTTGAGTTACTTCACTTACAGTTTAGTAAGATGGCCTGATCGGTAAAGAGCTGGATTCGTAGCTGAAGCCGGCCGATGCCTCTCAATCGAAGATTTTACGCAGACGCTTATAGTGTCAGGTGCAAGTAAAATCAATCGTGCTCACAAATTCCGCCGAGTTTTAATTGAAAATCAAAATCTCCGAAGGGGCTGGAATCAGAGATTGTTTGGTTTCTTGTCTGTATCAAAAAAACAAAGCTTTCATCAGGGCCTCCATCTAACCGGTAATACCACGTGCAATGGTAGGTACGGGGCATTCTGGAGTATTACGTAGTGTAATGTGTTAGAAAGGTACTTATTCATAATGACAGCAACTTACTTTTTTTTTTTGGTCTCCAAATTACATTTGTTGCGAACTTTTACATTTTGGTCCATTAAACCATTAAATGTATCTCTCTTTTTAACACGCTTTTATTAGCTTCACTTGTATGTTTGTGAATAACTCTCCTTTGGACTAAGAGCTAGTGGCTTATTACTGTTAGTACATTTCACCATTTTATGAGCGTTCGTGACCGAGCGGTCTAAGGCGCGGATCTTTGCTGACGTCCACATCCGGAAATCATTCGGCTTGCATTCTAATCCCGTCTACACCAAAATTAAATTTATAATCTTGCAACTCAATTTTCGCTCACTTTTCGTGATCGGATTCTTTTAAAATTTGGAATGCAACCTCAGACTCGATGACAATGAAATATTCAATATTTAAATTAATTTATTAATGATAAGTTATTAGTTTATTCTAATTAACACGCTTTTATTAACTTAACTTGTATGTTTGTGGGCCATTTTTCCTTTGGACAAATAACCAGTGGCTTAGTAGAATTACTTACAACGTACAAATCAGAGCTGCGAAGTGTAACAATGTTTGCACATGAATTTACCAGAAAGCATTCAAAATGTCTGATGCAAATAAAATAATAGTTTAAAAAACTAAAAGCATGCAGCAAAATTAACTAAAAAGTTAAAAATTATCTTTGGATGACAAGTATATTAAGTAATTGAAAGAACTCTTAATTTTACTGTAATCGAAAAAAAGTGTGGGGGGGGGGGGGGCTACTTATCAATTGTCTTAAATTTCTTCCACTTGCAATCCATACAAAAATGTAAATAGGCAGCCCCCCCCCCCCCCCCCGCTTTCTTCCTATTACAGTAAAATTAAGTGTTTGATCAATTACTTTATATAATTGTCCTCCAAAGATTATTTTTAACTTTTTAGTTCATTTTGCTACTAAAGCGTGTTTTTTTTTTGGTTTTTTGTTTTTTGAACTATTATTTTTCGAATGAGACTTGTGACTGCTGATTGTAATTCTCTAAGCATAATTCATTGTATTCTGAACTTCATTTATAAAGAAACTCTAATTAAAAAATAGTTCCATGGTGACTTTCAATGTTTGATACTTTAATTTGCATGCTGAAAGTACACTTTTACTTGAATTTAAAATTTACGAAGAAAAGAAAAGTAAAAATTTATCAAGCATTAGGTTTAATATGAGTACATGAGTGCACTAATCCTTTTTATTTTCTTTATTATTTCCACCTAAATCGTTGCGGTTAATCTAAAGTAAAACAACTTGCGTAGAAATGAAAATTAGTTATATGGAGAGTCACCTTCTCATACTAAAAAAACTTAAAATGTTCTGAAAGTCTTAATGCCGCGCTCCTATTAGAAATCCATAACACTGATAAATTCACCAAAGATAAATTGTTACGTAAGGACATTTTACTGCAGTTTTATAAATTCAAGGGAGAGTTATGTTCATTTTACTTTACACTCTCAGAAATGGACTTTCAAATTTGACGAAATTTTCTTCGTTTTTGACTAAACCACTTCCAGGGATATTTTCCGAGCGAACATTTCGTCAAATTGAAGAAACTGCTTTTGTTAGTGGTTGGAGGATGCGAATTTCGTCAAATGTAACGAAATATTTCTTCATTCTAGTTTCGTCAAATTAACAATCATTTTCGTAGTTTTGAGAGCATCAGTTTCGTCAAATTAATTTCGTCATATATGAGGACGTTAATTTCGTAAATTTTTAAGAAAATTTATTTCCTTTTTTTTTTTTTTTTCTTTGAGCACATTATTTTATTTTATTTTTTTTTTTCATTTTTGAGAATACTGTCTAACCTTGTTAATTCGAACGCGCTTAAAACAAATAACTGCTGAAATGAACTTTTTTGCAATTCTTGTCTTATTGTTTATTGTTTTTTGGATAAAGCGAACCACGTTTTATAATAATCGATTTTAATGGTCCCTTTAAGTTCGTTATAAAGAGGTTCGACTGTATTTTATAAGATTTGTGTGCGTGTGATCAAATCCTAACTTCAGAATCTTACCACTGTAGTTTCCCACTTTATTGCGTATAGTCACTTTCACAGGCCCGTCATTTACGGGGTCAGGGGTTCAATTGACCCCCCCCCCCTCCCGTCTTAATTTTTGAACATTCATGTTTTTACACATGACTGGCCGTTGCTTTAGTTGGTTTCCTGTAAAATTTTTATTGAGTACAGACTCTTTGTCATATTTGGGAAAAAATTGAAACAACGGGCCTGCATCCCCCCCCCCCCCATCAAAAAATAGACAAGTAATTGTTAAAAAAAGAGGCACATAAAAATGTCAAGCAAATTTTTATTTATGTAAAAATGCAAACAAACAACTTCTCAAAAAAGGTAAAACAAATCATTGCAGATTAAACTCCCCATGGTATCTAATTAAACTTCCCATAATGGGGGTTTTCCTTCAAAAAATCTAATTTTTGTCGGATATTTTCCAAATTTGGCACAGAGGTTCGTTATTGGAGGCTCGGAAATTCACACAAGGTTGTTTATGTCCCTCTATGTGGGGGGCGGGGGGGGGACATATAACCCCGCATTGGTGGTTCTCCGTATTAAAAAAAAGTTTTTGTCCGATCTTTTTTAAATTTGCCGCATAGGTTCTTAGATGCTCAAGAATCACGCAGGGTAGTTTTCATCACTTTATAACGGGAGGGGAAGGGGGGGGGGAGTTCCTTGAAAAAATCCAATTTTTGTCGGATCTTTCCAAAGTTGGACACATAGGCTCTTTGATGCACGGGGATTCACGCAGGGTAGTTTTAGGCCTTCTACGGGGGGAGGGGGGCAACCCCTATGGTAGTTTTCCTACAAAAAAATCCAGTTTTTGTTGGATTTTTCCGAATTTGGCAGAGTTTCGTTATTTGATGCTCAGGAATTCTCATAGGGTGGTTTTCTTTCGCTATGGGGGGTAACCCCCATACGGGGGGGGGGGGGTTCTTATAAAAAACCAGTTTTCATCATATCTTTTCCAAATTTGGAACAGAGGTCCTCTGATGCTCGGGAATTCGCACATGGTAGTTTTGCAACCTTCCATGATGGGGGGGGGGGGAGCAACCTCGCATTGGGGTTCTCCTTTTATAAAAAAAGTTTTTGTCCGATCTTTTCTAAATTTGCCATAGAGGTTCTTTGATGCTCAGGAATTCACCGAGGTTAGCTTTCGTCAATGTATGGGTGGGGGGGGGGGCAACCTCGATGGGGGTTTTCCTTGAAAAAAATTCATTTTTTGTCGGATCTTTCCAAAATTTGGCATAGAGGTTCGTTCATTGATGCTCAGGAATTCTCATAGGGTAGTTTTCGCCCCGCTATGGGAGACAACCACCAAATGAGGGGTTTTCCTTACAAAAAACCAGGTTTTATCATGTCTTTTCTAAAATTGTCCACAGATGTCCTTTGACGCTCGGGAATTCCCCGTTTTCGTCCCGCTATGGAGTGGGAAACCACGTGTGTGTGGGGGGGGGGACTTGAAAGAACCCAGTTTTTTGTCTGATCTGTTCCAAATTTGGTACATTTGTCTTTTGATGTTTGGGAATTCTCATAGTGTAGTTTTCGTCCCGCTATGTGTGGCAAATCCCATAGGAGTTTTCTTTATAAAAATCCAGTTTTCTTCAGATCTTTTCCAGATTCGGCCCAGATGTCCTTTGATGCTGGAAATCCACATAGGATAGTTTCCCATGGAGTAGTATTCATATGGGGTACTACCCCATGTGATTAAAGAACCTATGTGCCAAATTAGAAAAAGATCTGACAAAAGCCTGGATTTTTGTAAGGAAAACTAATTGGGGAGGGGGGGGGGGTGCCCCTAAAGCGGAAAGAATATTGCAAACTGTTTGAACTACATCGCTACATCGCGATGTAAGGATGGCGATGCATCACGATGTAGAAATTCCTACATCGCCCTGCCTTTACTGGGAATATAAAAGTGCTACTTCCTCAGCAGACATTGGGTTCTGGAAAAATAAATCATGTGCCACATTTATGCGTAGTTAGATCGATATATGCTCGGGAGAAAATTGCTGAGAAGTTTCTTCTTCATTGCATCGCATAAAAAAATTCCAGAAAAAAAAAAAAGATTTTTATCCAACTTATACCACAAATTTCAAAGAAAAAGTGCAATAAAATGGACAACTTTAAGCTAGTACATATTTGTTCTAAAATTAGATACAGAAAATAAAATTAGATAATCTTAAGAAAAAGCTTACCTTTTTCCAATTAATTATTTGTTTTATTAATTTTGCTTGTATGTAGAATGTTTATTTGGCCAAATTTATGTTTAATGCAGGAACTTTATTATTGCATGCATTTCATACTTCATACTTTGAAAACAATTCTCTGCCGAAATTGCAAAAGGTATTTGAAAATATAAATCTTAAAAAAATGCAGATGTGAAATAAATCTTTTGGTAAAATTAATTTAGTGTGTAATGTTTGTTAAATAGTTATAAAAATATACCTTTGCTTTTTACTCCTAAGTTTTGATTTTTATTTCCAAACATGTGTAACATGAAATCAATGTATAATATACGAACATTTAGAATATTGTTATAATTAATGAAAAAGTCTTCGTCTGTCCTTGTTCTGATTATCTCCGTGATGTTGGATCCATCCTAAAAAAGTTTTAAAAAGAGAATATATACATAATAAGTAAAGGTTTAAGTCCATGGGTATATGCCCTCATGCACATGGATCGTTTTTCTATTTCGAGGAAAGTTTTACGATTAAATTCAGCAGTTTATTTCTGAAATAAAACATGTTTTTACGATTTCTTTCAAAATCCTAGTTTTTTTTTTCTTAAGTTAAAAAGCTACGATTCGCTTGTGACTTTGAAAAGCATCTGATTTAATTTTCATATTTTTCAAAATATATGATTATTTCGATGCTGACAGCTTTTTTTCAAGCAGATTGCAAGAATGAGTTATTTTTTACAGCGGATGAACAAAATTTTTATTTAGGCAGCTAGATTCTCAGTTAGTTTCTGAACTTAATTTCTGAATAATTTTCTAGAATTAGAGTTTCTTCAACTTATCGAGAATCAGCATTATTTAGCCATTAAACGAGATAATTCTTTTGCACATCAAGTAGTGAATTTTCATTTTTTGAGCTATAAAAAAATCAGTGTGCGAAAATTGTTGATCTGTGATTTTTTTTTTAATTTATTTTTTATTTTAACCAGTAACCAAAATACACCGTTTTTTCCCGATTTTCGTGTTCTGTTTTCTTCAACACAAATTGACATAGAAAAAATTATAAATTTAGTGCATGAAGTGGGAAAATAAACAATAAAAAATTGGGAAGTGCTCCCCTGAAGTACTCCCCCCCCCACCCAAATTAGTTCCAATAAAGTACTTATGAATTAAGTAGCAATGAAACAGGTGATTATGATTTTATTTGCACTTTTTTCAGAGATTTTATTGTGCTATGTTATCAATAAACAACATTTACTTACCGAGGTTTACCTCCATAAACCACTATCAAATTAGAGTCAAAAACCCAGGGCTCCGACACTCGAAGCCACGCTCCAGTTCATAAGTTAACTAGTAATTACATAAAGCTATCTTCTAGCTGATGGATAGGGATTTAGTAGAAAAAAAACTGATTTTTCTGCTATACTGGGGGTAGAGTACTTACAAAATGGGGCGTAGCTTAAGGGCGTGTGTACTTCGGATTTTTTGAACTCAGCTGGTAATGATTTTAAGAGGGAATGCTTGCCAAGTAAAGTTGTTAATTGATAGTATAGTACCTTGAAATCTTTAAAAAATATTCGAACAAAATCATAAAATCACCAGAATTAATCACTAGTACAAAAATATTCAAACGTAGCTCTACTTACTAGTTTGGGACGGAGACGAAGGGCACCTTTTAACTAAGCATATTTGATTTTTAAAATATGCAATTTTCACGCAGTAAATAAAAAAACGCCAAGGGAGAAGAGTTGTCAAAGATATTGAAAACCCAATAACAAAGTGCATTTTCTTGTTTGTTTATGTCTTGAGAACTAATTGACTGATATCAATGGATTTTTTTTTCAAAGGTATGTTATGAAAATAGGGACTAGTGCTGTGAGCAAAGCTTGTTACATAATATATAAAGCTTATCATATATTTTCATTATCCTTTTAATTTTTCGTATATTTTTATTATCCTTTTATTTTTAAATTGAAGTTCGGTTAAATTTTCAGACATTTTACTTTATATCCAGCAAAATCACAACTCCAACTAAAAGATTTGGATTTATTGGAAGTTCATCTATAAAATGCTTCTTAGTCTGATTTAATGTAGACCGGGATTTCTCACTTTTTGTTGACAATATCTTAAGGCGGCAAATATGGCAATAAAATTAATGCTGCATTTATTTTAGCTGTAGAAACTATGTATAATTGAAAAATTCATAATTATGACAAATCATGTAACACAAATTGACATAGAAAAACTTATAAATTTAGTGCATGAAGTGGGAAAATAAACAATAAAAAATGCTTATTATTGTTATCACAATTTTCAAACATGCTATACTATCTTTTCTTTTTTTTTCTTTTTAAATCGATTTTAAACATTAAAACTTCAATTCAATAATTTATTTTAATTTGCGGAAAAATTGAAAAAAATATTGAAAATATTCTGCTGAAATATCAAGCACAAAGATCGAGTTCTTTACAGGGTTGGCAAGTTTCTGTCGAGGCGGTAAAAACCACTGGTAAAAACCGGTTAAAACCGGCATAGCAAAAACCACTTTCTGCCATATTTGCGGCAGAAACTGGCAAAAACTCACAAAATGAAAATTTAATTCTTGATATACAACAGAAAATGCATGGAAAAAAAAATTAATTGTTAACCAAAGCACTGTAATTTTATTACAAAATTATCACAATTCAAAATCAAATGTTACATTGTTGGGACCCTGCAATTGCCACTTCGAAAAGGTGGTTTCAAAAAACTAAACAGGTTCTCAATTCAATATGCAGAAATGAGAAACTATAGAATATTCTTGAAACAGAAGAGCTAACAGACAATACATCAAGGAGCAAGCAATGTTCGTGAAACTTTCATCTATGGTATAACTGGTCCACCATGTAGTAACTGGGCTTGTGGTAAAAATTTGACTAGAAAAATAAGTTTTGAGAAATGAGGCCAATTTGTTTTGCAAAGCTGTGATATTAGGTACAAAATTCTAGGCAAGTAAAATTCTGGCACTTTCTTCTTGAAGCACGTGACATGATAATTTCAATCACAAACAATTTAGAGGAAGCATATATGTGAGCAAATTAGTCAGTAATGCCCCTTTACTTCTGTATATCACTCCTCTTTCCTAAGCACCCCCGTACGATTTTTTATCCTTTGTTAAATTAATCCAAATACTACGAGCCTCTGCAATTGAAAAGTTCCCTTTCTGAACTAAATCAAGGGCACTAGCATTGGATTTTATTTTTTTAAATGATGAAATGATGTTTAATTTTTTGTTTACTTAAGCAAATATCATTTACTAATTACTTGAGTTATTAAAGACACTTTTAAGTTTTGGCCAGTTTCTGCCGGTTTTTACCGGTTATAACCAGTTTCTGCCACTGGCACAGCAAAAACTAGTTTCTTCCGGCAGAAAGCCAACCCTGGTTCTTTATGGAAATTAATATTTTCTCTATCTTAAAATGATTTTATCAAATTGATATTTACTTTACTTCATGTTTTATGCAAGTAAAAAAAAAAAAAAAAAAAAGCTGCACAAATAATGAACATAAGCACTTATTGCTAGAAACATCTGCCGCAGGGAAAGAGATTATATAAACAACGTGGGGTAAGCTGGTAAGCATATTGGGGGATTGGTATATAGTATTTGTTTAAGAAAATAAAAATGCAGAATGAAACAAATTTGAACTATTAAACTAAAAAATACACTTCGTTTAGCAGAATATATTTTGTAAAATTCATGGAGAAGAATGAAAACACATAACCATGTAATATATTCCATGTTGAAATTAAAAGCTGCAAAGTTCTATGCCTTTTATAAAAGCGCTGTATTTATCATCTGTGTTAAGCTACGGTGGAGTTTTTTTTTTTTCTTTTTTTTTTTGTAAGTTAAATTCGTACAAACTCTTTAGTCATGTTTGTAATTTTTTTAACGAAATAAAGGAAGTACGCTTTTGGAAACAAATGTCAATGAACCAACATTTCCTTTTACACAAAAAAAAAAAAAAAAAAAAACAACGTTAGCTAAGCCTAACGTGGAGGTGACTCAAAGTTAACACACACAGAATTCTAAACCTAATCGAACCGTTCGTTTTCAATTTTAATGTGTTTTAAATACAACTATAAACACAACACTAAACAAAAATGTAACAATACATAAAAGAAGGCACATTGCGCATACAAATTTCAATAAATACTAACCTTTTTTATGAATCCTTTAGAATAATCGATGTAAGATAATTTAATGAGCAAGTACAAGATTGAAACGAAAACTCCCAGAATGCACTGCAATGTGACGAAATCGGGACGAAATAATTTCGTGAAAAATTTGAGATTTCTGGTTTTGTCAAATATCACGTGATTCGGTGACGAAAGGATCGTCGAAAATAACGAAATAGTGCTCGAGGATTGCCGAATCGTTAAAATTGAGCGTTTCATTTTTGACAGTGTACGTGAAAACAAAATAAACGAAACAGGAATTCTATCCCATTAAAGAAATGACACGTTTCTTAGCGAGAGAAAATATGATTTCAGCTAAGCAGTACTTGGATATTGACTGTTTTCATTCAAAACATTCCAAAATATTCAAATCACGTGGTGGAGCTTATAGTAATAAGGATTTACGAAAAGCAAATACAGAGCAGTAAAATTTTACTGCACAGCAAAGTTTAAAAACCATAATCAAACATAAAATATCACAGAATGTACTGTACGAAGAGTTACAACCCAATGGCATACCATCATTAAGAAGAATAAATGCGAAAAATAACTCATGTCAAATATTTATTTTGAGAACTTAGTTCGAATCAAATGGAATGCATCTGTGATACTTTTCCTTCTTTTTAGAAGTGAATCAGGGAGAAAATACTGATACTTGCCAAAAGGCAACTTGAAACTGTTGAAAAGTCAACACTAATTGAATAATGTTTTGATAAAAGTTCACTTTTTTTTAAACATGAATATGGATTTGCTGTTAAAGGAGTAAGTAGGATTTGCTGTAAGAATGTAAATTACATTTAGAAAAAGACGTTATATGGAAATGCTTATCATATGCAATGAAAGCATTACCATATGCACAAACTTTTTCAGTTACTTAAAGGTAGGCTTCCAAGATTTCTAGAATGTTCAACCGGGACATCAGAAGTGGGGACCCCCCCCCCCCCCAGTGTCACAGGTATTCGGAAGGGTGCACTTTGTTGGTTGGTTTTTAGATTATTATTTCAGTGGGCAGTTTCTTCTCAATGCTATGAATAACTGGTTACTAACTATGAATCTAAACAGGGGAACCAAAACCCACGAAGCAAGCAAATAAATTTAAACATTTCATTTCTTACTTAAGTAAGTAGAAACTATATGAATGAGGAAAAATATTTGAAATATATTTTCAAGAACTTTCAATTGGCCAGAACTTTTTTCGTTTTTAATCTTGTTATAAAAATCTTCACAAGCTAATATTTTATTAATTTTTATGTTAATGTTAGAAATGACAAATTAACTATCCTAAAAATGATCCTTCCGTTTCTTATTTTTAGACTTTTTTGGTCATATTTTATCAAATTTATCATTTTCCGGGACATGAAGTAAACTGACCGGGACACCGGAGTTTAGTCTGAAATCCGGGACTGTCCCGGTCAAACCGGGACGTCTGGCAAGCCTACTTAAAGGTCGTGCACTAGATTCTATTCAATATCGTCAGTTCCTGACTAACATTTAATCTTCTGCTCCAATGAAAGATCTAGCAATCGTTTCTTTCACAGAATTTTATACTATTTTAAGAAGTTCTGGTTTAGAAAATAAAAAAAAATGCACTTAAATAGCTAGTTGAACACAAACACGCAGAAAAAAAAAGAAAAGAAAAGAAAAAAGAGTTGAATTCATTGCGTTTCATAGAGGCAAACTCTTGTGAAGGAATACGTTATAGTTTTATGTCTTTTATTGCATTATTTTTATTCACTCCTAACATCGTAAAAACGCAAGAAGTCCAAGTTCACCCGATTCAGAAATTTGGAGAATTATAGATTCTTTAGAATTAAATAAGTTCTAAGCTATACCTAGAACTTATAAAGAGTTTCGTATAACTGAGATTATACACAATCTGTAATTTGGGAGTCCATGGGTATATTCAAATTCGTAATTGCAGTAGAAGAAAATGTTCTCTACTATTTGAAACTATTAAAAACTAAAATAGGGATTAGAAATAATTAAAAAAAAATAATTTTGCAGAATTATTGGTTACAAAAAATCCAATGTGCAAGAACATTATGATTCATTAACCAAATTTTATGAATTTGCTGTTAGAACAAAATAATCTTTAATTCATGCAAACTGAAATGAACATTCAATTCTTTATATAAGCCACTAGCTGTATCCGACGCGCGTTGCTACGCCAACAAAAAAATACATCATTATACTGATTTTCATGACAATCGGTTGAACGGGGCAGAAGTTGCTACTCTGCAGTGCCACCTGGTGGCGAGTGGCTTCAATGAGCATATTATGCACCTTCTCCGTGGAAAAATACATATATATAGCAATTTTCATAATAATCGGTCCAGGTATCAAGTGAAGCCGTGACTATACTCAAATTTTGTACTCACGCAATTTGCAAGATCAATCAATCGCTAAAAATATCAAATAGAAAAAGTTTTAAATCCCCCCGTTGCATGAAAAGCCATAAAACAATAAAGAAAGAATTTATTTGTTCAAACTCAAGAAAAATAGCAACAGCTAACTTCTTATCAATGAGATCTTTCACGCGAATTAATTTCTGCAGCCGATAATTTTATTCGTATTTATCCAATGGATTGTGACTTAAATTGGAATAAAAAAGGAACTATCGATCGGATTTTTTTCGAACTGGTCTATAAACATTCCCAGTATCAAAAATAACAAACGGTGAAAGTTTCAGCCAAATCTGCCGGGTAGTTTTTGAGTTCATGGGTGACATACAAACATTCATTTATATATATATATATAGATGAATCAATAAAATATTATTATTCCTTATCGCATCTTCTAATTTGCGTAATACCTTAACAATGGAACTAAATTATTTCGTCAAACTGTTACTTTTTAGTTGACAATCTTAGTTTTAAGAAATGTTTAAAACAGTTGATATTTGCGGCCAGTAGCTGTGGCCCACATGCGTCATGACAACCCACTGACCGTCGCAATGACGAGCCATTCTAACAAATTTTCATCAATCGTTGCGGTGTTGTTGCGACGCCTTTGTTAAAAATCCAGGCCGCAACTTTTAAAAATGTGGTGTGAAATTACCTTAGTGTAATAAATATGTGACTTTTTTCATATTCGTGACTTATTGACTTTGTGTGCATGTAGCACAGCAGCTTACAGCTGTAACGTGCAATTTTTGAACGAAGTATTGCTGGAAATAATTTTTCAATAATTATTGAATAGTAATTCTGAATCACACATTACGTAAACGCTATGTATTCAGGATTTCATTACTTAAAAAGGTTTTTGAAACGTAAGTCCTTTTGGCAATGAATGACTTATACTTAAAAAAAAAAACCTTTAGTGTCATAAATCAAACTCAAATAGTGTGAACATAATACTATCATTTATTTAAGCTCTAAAACTTATTGCTGCATTTTACTTTCATAAACATATGCTAATTAAATGTTTTAATGTGGAAAAATCTTCAGAATAAAGACTAATTACATTAGTTTTAAAACAATGTAAATACTTTTAAAGCTATTTCTTTACTGTAAAAAGAAGAATATATTTTGAGTAAAAGCTAGTCACGATTTTAAAGTCTGGTAGACGTTACGCTTTACATAATTTATGAGGAAGATGGTGAAACTAAGAACAGAACTTCAGCCATTCTTCAGTTTATTTCTTAAGAATTCTACCTGTATTTTTACGGAAAACTCTAGTCTTTTCGAGATTTCCTTTAAAAGGCGCATTTCGGAAAAGTTCCTTTTCAATTCCGCAATTGGAAAACACATTTCCATTACTGTGTTACTGATTAAAATGCTTTATATTGTTTAAAAAGAAATTAATTGTAATTAATTATCTTACTTTATTTCAATTAAGGGAAATGTCATTTCTAAATTAATTAAGCATACAATTTTATTAAAAAATATATTGATATATTATATTGTTGTTTAATAAATGGTATACTTTGGGATAAATCATTTTGAATAAAACTGAAATGTTGTTTTTTATGCCAAACCATTCTTTTTAAAGTACCTTTTCTTAAATTAGATAGCTATTTTTAAGGGTTGAATCGAAAAACTGACGCAGGTCTTTTTACATTTTGCTGTTCGTGTGCTTCTTTGTAAAATGACCAGTTATTTGTGTCTTAAATATTTTGCGCGAAAAGTAGGAGTCTTTGTAAGTTTAAGATCACCGTCACACAAGGTAATGTCAAATCTGACTTTTTTTCATATTTTTCTGCATATGAACTATTTTTTCCCTTCCTCCCACTGTTGAGCATTGCGCTTTGCCATTTGCAGATCAATGGAGTCGTTTCCAAAATTTTAAAAGTATTTTTTTCTGAAAGGGCATGCTTAAAAACATAGGATCAGACCATTTTTTAAATAATTCGTTTAAATTTAATATTTAAAAAAATTACTTTAACCGGTGCGCCCTCATTGTTTACGCTTCTACCGAAGACAACACAAATGATGAATTTCCATTCACTGTTGCCGTTCACAGAGCAAAATATTTAATTTGCATTTTTACTCACATGTATTGGCAACGATAGGGTTGATAGCAAGTGTAGAGCGCAATATTTAATTTGCTGCTTGATTATCATAACGTGGAAACGCGGTAGAAAGATGCGCCAAAGTGCATCATTTATGACGTCATAAAGACCACGCCTTGTTTGAAAAATCGGACATTTTAAAAGTTTAATTAAAAAATAACTGTTGGAAAATGAAAGTATTTTCTGGGTCCATGTTTTTTTTTTTTTGCTTATTCTGTCAATTTCAATGACTAAAAGTAGTATTTTTGACTAAAAGGAACCAGCCCATTACGGTAATATAACTTTTCAAAATGTTTCCACATTCAATACAATTTTCTTTCTTCGGGAGTAAGAAGAAATCGCTGAGATTCAAATATTTTGGCGGTGAAGGCTATTTTTAGTTAATTTACAAAATTTAAAATAAAAAGAAAGAGAGTACTTTTTTTTTAGTACTGTCCTTTTCGCAGATGATGAAAAGGAAAACCTAATAATAATAATAACAATAATAAAAAAAATAAATAAACGAAATAAAAATGAAAATAAATAAAATTACTGATAAAAAGAGCAACAACAATAATAATAAAAATCATAATACAAAATATCAATCATGTAGCTTTCATAAAGGTTCATTCAAAGAAAAACTGGAGTTAGCTCCGAACGATACAGCCTAAAACGATGTACACACAGTTCCAGTATAAAAGAAGAAATGAAAAACAAGTTGTAACATTAGTATATAAATAAATTACAAACCAAAAAGAAGAGTGAACCATGTCTTAAAGACATAATTCTCAACTTTTCACTAATGAAGACCATTCGGTACTCTTCCGAGTTCTACGCGGATCACATACAATAGGAATAACATTTTCACAACAAGTATTGAAGGTAAAATGAGAAATCCAAAAGTTCTCTTTAGTAAATTTAGATACAACTATAAAAATTATACACATTAATTTCCACCCGCTGTTCGAGGACTACATTGAAATTGCTTACAAACCAGAGGTTGAGAACCAAATAGATTTCCTGCTCTATATATTTAACACCAATTTAAGTGAACCTAGTACGGCGCATATCAGAGAGCACATAACTCAACTTTGCCCCTGAACTTTGAGGTCCTTTTGGCTCAGCGGTTAAGCACAGAGTTCCATGGAATAAACCCCTCCGCGGACACATCATGCTCTCTGTCAATCAACATCCGTAGGCCACACTAGACACTGCATAATAGAGACAAAAGTAAATACCAGATAAATACTGACATAAAAACTCATACGCAAAGATTGAAAGGCATCAAAATTTTTAAAAAGGCCGATTTAACCGTACCCAGAGACTACTTAAACAGTTGCATTGAAAAAAGAGAAAATTTTACGCAGGTCTTCTCACAGACCGATTTTGAAGCCAAAAAAAAAAAAAAAAAGAGGAAGACATATTGAAAAAATTCTCCCTTTTATGAGTTCTGAAATACAAGTTTCTTTTCTTTTCATCTTTCTACGTAGATCTGAAGGAGTTCTAAAGGATTTCCGAAGTTTGCAGATACTTCGAGTTAAAACAGATATTTACAAGCCTCTTTGGAAGAAAATGCAAACAAACGAGCATTGCATATTCTAAGATTAATTATGTTTAAAGAAAGATTTGTATAATTAATCAACTGAAAAACGTATGACATAAACTGCAGTACAAGCATCCCACGCTTATATACATTTCGTCTGAAATGGTTTAAAAAAACTAAATCGTTTTAATTAACACCCAAAACTTTCATTTAAATTTACATAAACTAAGGAAAAGTTTTGCATTTAAATGTTTCCTAAATCTTAAGTAAAGAAGCAAGTGTTTACTGTGTGTTTCTAGTAGCAGAACTAGATCCATAGAAATACGTACGTGTTAGCAATTGTCCATTAATTATTCCAAAGACCTAGATGCAAAACAGGTTGGTTTATGCCTCTTCGCTCCTTAAAATGATGAATGGGAAAAAAAGAGCAAAATTATGTTAAAATTTGTTTACTTTGTCACGATTTGTTCATTCTACTTAAAGTTAAAACTAGCTTGCAAATTCTTGAGAAGCAATTATAAACATGTTTTACTAAATCGTGTTTATACCGAATATTAAGACAACCATTCTAAACGAGGTAATACTTTATCTAGTAATGTTACTCGCACCGCCGTCACTCACAATGTCTTTAAACTAAAGACGGGAATGTCGCTCTTTTTAACGATCCGTTCGTCAGAGGATCGTTCATATTTTTTACCCGTTCATTAAAAAAATATTGCGACTGATGGATTCCAATGTATGTTGGGTTCTTCCATCTAAATGTTGTGATAAAAGCGCAAAGTCCGAAATCCTGAATTATTTCGGAATAGGAGCACTTGCATTTTATCAATTCCAAGATGCGGCAAATCAGTAGTGATCCAAGTCTAATTTTACAATTGGCGTATGAGCAAAACACCTTAACCCGGATAAATAAGCCAGATAGAAGTCTATGACGCTAAATTTCTTACCATGAGTGTCGGTCAGAACGTTGTGTTACGGATTCCAGAACTTGTGAGACGAAAAGCCGTGCCCAGAAATGTAATAACTTTGATAATGGAAATAAACGATGATAGGTTGTACAAGTTCGGCACAAAATCCGGAATGCTACAGAAGCTGTACTCCAGAAACAAGTGTCAACTTTATAAAAAAAAGTCCGCGAACAAATGATTTTTGTCACTTATTTGAGAAAACAAGTCCATTCCTTAAAATAAATTGAGAAGGATGAAGTGACGCGTGCCAAATTTTAAAGTCTGGCAATATAAAAAACAAATGTGCTCCAAGTATATTTTCATTGTGATTATTTAGACCTGAAATGTTTAAGTTGCAGTAGTAATTGTAGAGTTGGCGAAAAAGTAAAAATGACAAGTTTTGCATTCATAACTGCAACCGTACTCTAGCTAATTTTTAATTCAAATTAATTACAAAAGAAGTTGTTGTATCTGACCAATGGCTGCCGAAAGAAGTAAAACCAAGATCAACCGACATACAGTCGAGCCCGCTTATTAGAATATCGGTTAAAAGAATATCCCGCTTAATACAATACATTTTCAATGTACCAAACCAATGTAATGTGTAATCTTGATCCCGGTTAATGAAATATCCCGCTTATTAGAATATTTTTTTGTGTCAAAAGGGCTATTCCATTAAGCGGGTTCGACTGTACTTGGAATATCGTCGCCTCAGAGCAATAGTAAGATACCTTAGTGTTACTTCTGGGATTAGATATCTTACTATTGCTCTGAGGCGACGATATGACTTGTCCAATGAGATATTTGTCTTGACCGTGCAAAATTGAAATGCTGTACCTATTTGGCTAATTTCTTAAATTACAAGGTAAAGTTTCAAGTCTAGAACCAATACCACATTGAAAATTCCGCTAGTTAATTTTCCTTTGCATATCTCTCCTTTATGAAAACGGACGCTTCTGAAATAAGGTGGAGTCAAGGGCTAACTTCAAAAGCTGGACTATAAAGACATTTTTATATTTGAAAAAGATGTTTCGAATTTCGTTCTTTCACCCCAAACTACGGTTGCCTTGGAATCAGGAAGCTCACAGGGTTTCGTTCACTGCAGTATTGAAAAAGACAATGCCACCGTATCTCGAATTGTCATTACAGTTTTGCCTGCAAAAAAAAATGTAAATGCATTTAAATAGCTTGTTCTATTTTTTATTATGTTTTGCTTATAATCACTTTATTCATTTTTTTCAAATCAAATATTTAGAATTAAAAACTATCGTTTTCTGATTTTATCAGAAGTTTGAAGCCCTGAATTTGAACCGACTCCCTAGCTCTACTATTCCTGCCTTTTTCTGTAATTTATTTTAGTTAAAATTGAAGTTAGGACATTTTTACACGAATATTTCAACACTTCAGTAACATTTTTTAAATTTAAAACACTAGTAAAATGGTGGTTACTAATATGATAGTTGCAGTTACATCGTACCCAAGTTTAACCAATTTCTTGGTGAAAAAGGGAATGTTATTCATCATAAGTCACATTAGAACTACGACGATTCTTGAATATATCAGCCATAATAGTTAAATGTAATTGTAATAGTTACTGCGTCAGTATTGCCATCAAAAATAAGAATAAAGTAATAACAGTGTAAATAATGAAAACAGAACATCTTCTCAAATGGGTCATATTATTATTTCTCCGAAATCTACATAAACAACGAGCATGAGGCCTACCATTTCCATCTTGCTAAAAACTAAACTATGTGGATGATACTTATGGAATTTAAACTGATTTGTAGATTGAGAGTTATTTTTGCAATCTGTTCTCCATGTGCAATTGAATTTGAGGCTTAGATTTTTATTTTAATCCATACGAATTCAAATACTGCCGCGGGTATCAAGAGCAAAAGTTAACTTGAATAAACACAACGGAATATTCATTTCTGCTGATATAAAAATTTTTCTCCTTTCGCTTTTGAAACACTAGGACGCATACTTTAATGCAATTACAGTCAAAAGTTTCTATTTTCAAACGCTGAGAAAATTTCTTATCGCAGTAACGTAACGGAGTTCAGTGTTAAAAAGCGCGGAATGTTTGACTTTGAATAACTTCCATTGGTAACTTGCTCTAAAAACAAATGTTTTGCTTGATAGAATTCTGATAAAAATGTTAAAAAGCTTTCATGTTTTTACATAAAAATGGAATATGGATTTCTAGATCCTTCCTTTGTGTGAGTAAGATATATATTGTTTGAAGTGCACTGAAAGTAAGTAATACTTTTTAAATAACATCAGCTTTCTCTTTTACGAGTTCAAAAATTTTGTTTCAAAAAAATGTAAATAAAATATGTTTCCAGTCATAAAAACATATTTTAAATCTTTTTCTACCAAAGATATTTAATTAAATTACAAGAAAAAAATGAAGAAAAAAAATCGATGAAGTACACGAGTCAATATACAACATTGATCAAAATTATTCATGCAAATGTATAAAAAAACATTTTTTTTAGAGTGGAATATTATAACTTCTCACTGCAGATAACATATTTTTAAAGTGCACTCAATTAAACTGCTGCGAAAGGAGCATTTTATCACTATTAATTTGCAATACAAAACTCCATTATTTAGTTCCTTATATTGCAGATTTTAGAAGAGAGTGAAGTGATTTAGAAGTGATTTTATTATTCAGTTTCTCTTGCTTAAGTAGCTATTTTTCAAAACGTTGATGCTGATGTTGACACGGATTTAGGAAAACTAAAAACTGTCTTAATCAAAAATTATTTTCACTTTTGCATGTCATAGTGATAATGACATAAGGAGCTGTCTGGTGGATTTTAGATGATATTATACGTGATACTGTTAACAGCAGATGATAGAAAGTTAGAAAAATCTGCAAACATTTATTCTTTGACATAAAAATCTAAACAAGTAAATGGAATTGTAAGGATAAAATGAAGTTTTACAGACGTAAGGGTAACACTGATATAAGAAAGTGACTAAAAATGAAAGCGAAATGATCATTTTATCACTGGAAAAATCTCTAAATAATGGAGGTTTTAATACCTTGCTGCACTACCTCCAGCATGAATGCACGAGATGATACTAATGAGGATTGAAGTTGACATTTATCGTACGATGTGATACATCACGGATGGCGAATCTTCTTCGATTAGCGCACCAGTTAAATTGTGGTTTGATTTGTTCAGGCAACCAGTGTGTGACGTATCTTTCGTTTTCAAAACCATGTTCAAAATCCTACTTCAATTTCGAACTATAGGAGGGATACTTTCAAACAATAGATATGGATTATTTACTGGCTTACAGCAAATGTAAAAATTTGATTTTTTTTTTTTTTTTTAAGTTTATTATTGAAATAAGGCACAGTTTCTAGAATTCAAACCATTTATAATAAGTTAAATATTTAAAAAATAGTTAATTAAAGTTTTGTCAGTATACATAATATAATTTTTTAGTGCAATTCAAAAAATGCAATGAATTTCCTTAATTTGTTTCGCTTAACAATTAATATCCTCTTTACAACACTTAAGTTAATATATTTTTTTATTTTTCGGGAAAAATCCTCTTTGAACTTCTTTCAAAATTACATACACATTTCATTTGGTGAAACGCCTGTTATTGAAGCTAAACCGCTAAGCAGGCTATCTCCAAGACGGAGATAGCTTGGACTCGCACATTTATGCTAGGGGCAATTCAACAGAGCACTAAAACTTCCATTCATTTAGGATTCAGTAAAAAATTATCGTTTTATTTTCATTTGTAGTCAATATGTTGTCTTTACGTATGTAAAGTTTCATTTTATGCAGACAACTCTTTTTTGGTGCGTAGATTTTTTTTATTGTTATAGAGCATGTGTGCGTGCGTGTGCGGGCGGGGTGTTTCCACATGCCGTGCCTAATAGGGTGGGCCGAAAAAAGAATATTTTCGAGAATCAACTTCTAATAGTAAAACAAAATTGTGCATTAAAATTCTAGACATGGGGAAAATAATTGAAAAATTGTTATTTATGTCTTCAGATCGCGCATTGGCTGCAAAATTTGATAAAAAGTTAAAATATGGTTAATTTCAAATATTTTTATAAAAATCCCAATGTTCAAAATTTGTGTTCTAATACCATTTAATGCTTCAATTCAACACTCTTTTCATCTGTCTTCGAAAATATTTACATTCATAAGCCACAAAAGAAACCAAAAATTGAAATGAACCAAAAAGCGACGACTTTAGCTTTTTTTACGATATGCAGTATATCTTCTTTTAGATCCCAGTTATATATATATTTTACAATAAATGCATTATATAGCTCTTTGCAGGAAATGCAATAATATTGTATTGCATTAACAGCTCAGAACCCACCACAAGAAGGTGGTTGCACTTTGTGTTTCCCCCTGCAATTCCCAAAGAAAAGTAGTTACAGTGCTGGTAAAAAAAATTGCCAGCACCCTCGCATTTTCACAACAATGGGATATGGTAAACCGATTATCGATGAATGTATGTGAAATTCTGTAAAACTTATGAAATAACATTTAACAACCAGAATCCGATAATTATTTACTTTATTTATTGAATACATGGATAAAATTAACCAGTACGATGTGAAGTACATCCACGGTGCCAAGTGAACGACGAAAAAGTATAAGTGGAGGTTTTATTTGTAACACTCTTTCTGTTTAAAAATAAAAAAAAGTAAAATGGAAATGTTTGAACATCATAAAATATAACCTAATATTTTGTTGGTCCGCCTCCAGCTTTAATGACAGCTTGACATCTATGGGGTATTGAACGGATGAGTGATTGAATGTATTCTTTACCGAGTTCATGGTGACAGACACGAATTATTGATTCCCGGAGTTTTGCAAGTGATGTTGTTTTTTGTTTCATCACTTTTACACCCATTGTATTCCAACAATTTTCGATCGGACTTAGATCGGGGCTGTTTCCGGGCCAAGGGAAACTGCTGACCCCATGCTCATTTTTCCATTTCTGAATCTGCGTGTGAGTTTAGAGAAAAAAATTACTTAACCCCATGTGAATTTAAGTCTAATGGCAAGATAAAGGTTTTTAAATTGTTACTTACTAGTTTTGCCCTATGGCACGGAGCAGAATCATCCTGGAAAATGACGTTTGGAACTGAAGTAAAGTGACCCCGGATAGTAGGAAACAATTTCTCCTCAAAAATGCCATTATACACCTGAGCGTTTACTGTTCCTTGCACAAAGTGAAGCCCACCAACTCCTTGATCAGAAATACAACCCCAAATCATCTTTGATACGGGATGCTTGACTGTGTGTTGAATGCAATCGGGATGGTATTCCTCTCCTTTGCGGCGTCTAACTGTGTGCTTTCCGTCGAACGCATGCAGATTGAATTTGGAATCGTCCGAAAACACAGCTTTTGCCCAGTCTAGACGCTGTTTCCTCATATTTTTTTTTGGTCAACAATGGCTTCTTTCGTCGTGGACGTGTCACCAAACCAGAACCACACAGTCGTTTTCGTACAGTAGACGTGGATGCGTGAACACCAGATTCGTTTTCACATTCGGTTCTAAGGTCTGTGGAAGATGATTGTCTGTTCCGAAGACTGAGTCGTATCTAATAACTGTCCTGCGCTGCATTGGATATTCGTGGACGACCACTGCCACTCTTTCTCAATCTGCTTCCGGTGCTCTTTAGCTTATTCAGTAGTCGAACAACAGTCGGTTTCGAACAATTTATTGTTTTTGCTATGGAACGTGACGACAATCCTTCTTTGTCCAATGCAACGGCAACAAACACTCTTCCTTTGTGGTGTCAGTTCAACGTATTTCGACATACTGCAACTCATAAGTCCAGATCGTAAATGAATGCGTCGAACGTTCAACTGTTTTTTTTTTTTTTTTTTTTTGTTTTTTTATACAGTTAGGAGGAGGATGCAATCCAACGCAATAGCTTGCGTCATGTATCGATGCCAATTCGTGTTATATGATGCAAGAACCGTTAAATATCTCATAATTACCTATTAATGTTCAAAATATTTGGATTTCGCGGGTGATACATTTTTTTTACCACCACTGTATTTACAGGACTTATTTATTTATAAAATAACTTACATTTACAATAACTATATTATTTTTAACAAAATTGTATGTTTTGATCAAGGTTTTAAGGTTGGCTTGCCACTCAGTTTTGGTATAGATGTTTGCGAGTGCAAAGTTTTTCATATAAATCCATATCTTGCGTCTAATGCCTCAAAGAATTTCTGCTGATTCACTGCCCGATTCCACAATCCTTTGTGGGAATTATAAGAATGCATACTTAAGCAAATGTATAACTTTTAGAAATGATAAAATATCCTTATTTTTTCAATGGAAGCTTCAAAACTTAATATTGATGGATGAAATTCTCTAATAGCTGTGGAAGTGTTTCTTGGTTGGTAATCTTTTGCGTTGTATGTCCTGCTGTTGTACAATTCCTTTATATTTCGATTCTATTTCACAGCCATGACCAATAACATTTTCTCAAAAATTTAGAAGTCAGCATTTCTTTTAATCAACGGATCCATGATGTTTAGAAGACATTAAACCCCTGACTTGTAGATTTTGTAGCTTTAAATAAGTTTGCAGATCCATGTTTCACAGAAGTTATATCTTTTCTTAAAATTTTAATTTTATCGAACCACAGAAGCATAGCTCTTAAATATATGGTACACGAGTGTCTTCATTCCATTAGTAGTTAAGCTTAAAAAATATACAGCTCCAGTACTCCGTTGCACGCGTTAACGAATACAAATGACGGAAAGATCTTGGTTTTAGGAGAACGAGATCAATATCACAATTTTCTTTCTGTGTAACATAGACAATATCCATCAAATACTTTTGCTCGCTTTTTAAGTCAGTGTTTTTAAAAAAAAAGGTGATATAATTTCTTCCATCAATTTTAAGATTTGAAGCTTCGAACAATAACAGTTGATTGACCATCCTGTTTATTTTTCTCCACTTCAGTGATCATGGGAAAAACAAGGATTTTTTATCATTTTTAGAAACTATATTTGCTTAAATATGGATTCTTAAAATTCCCATATCAAATCAGGCAGTTGAAGGGATTGTGGAAATGGTCAGTGAATATGCAGAAATTCATCTGAGGTATAAGACACAAGAGATGGATTAACGTGAAAAACTTGATGCTAGCGATCATCAATGCGAAAATTGAGTCAAAAGTCCAACTTTTGAAGCCTTGCTCCAAACTTAGAAACTTGTTTAATATGTATAGTTATTGTAAATGAATTTTTTTTTTACAAACAAATAAGTTCTGTAAATAACTATTAGTAAGCTGTATTATAATAGTATAGTATAGTAACTTTTCGATTAGTAACCTAACTATTAGTAACCTCTTCTATCAGAGTGGAACAGAAAGTACAGCTACCTCCCTGGTAACTGTGGTGAGTTCTAGGCTGTCACTGTAAAAGACACAATTGCGTTTTCCAGAAAAGCGTTGTATAGTGCATATTTATTGTTAAAAACTGTAACCGGAATCTGAGAGAAGAAATTCAGCCATGTGCAAAATAAGCTAAAAACGTCAATTTTCGGTTAATTTCACGAAACTTTGTGGCTTATGCGCCAATTAAAATCTGTAAAGAGTGTAAATATTTTCAAAAATATATGAAAAGAGTGCTAAAAGTAAGTACTTGAGCGGTATTAGAATAAAAATTTTGAACGTTTGGATTTTCATAAAAATATTTAAAAATTGACCGTTTTTGTCTTTTTTTTTCAAATTTTGCAGCCAATGCTTGATCTGAAGACACAATTATTATTATTTTTTATAGTTTTCCCTATGTTTTGGATTTTAATGCACATTTTTTTCCCTATTAGAAATTGCTTCCCGAAAATATCCTTTTTTTTTTCAGTCCACCCTAGTGCACAAGCTTGAAGGGGACATACAGAACACGATAATAAGCGAGAATCACTTAGGAACATATGGTCGCAATCGTAATACAGATGCGCTACATGCACACGAAGCCAGACGGATGGGGAAAGAGCTCTTAAATTTATTACACAAAGACGACATTGCAAAATATTTTTAATTTAAAGAAAGGTTTAAAGCGGCGGGTTAAAGTTGCGACTAGTAGCATTACTACTACGACAACTTAGCGATGGATAAAAGATTGTTAAAATGGCTCGTAATTGCGACGGTCGGTGCGTTGTCATAGTGACACGTGTATAACGTAACATACGTCTTACAAAAAGTCCTTCTAAAAAGCAAAAATTTAGTCCAAAACCTTATTTGTGTAATTATATATAACTACTGTCTGACCACGGATTGTATGGAAAGACAAGCATCCGTTTTACAGCCGGAAATGGACGAATCTATTATTTTTTACCGATGTCAGCTTTTGCAGAAGCAGTCTCATTCAAATCAGCGGAATACGCTCATCAAATTTTTACTTTCCTCCTTATTCACATAAATTCGTCTTATCTGGACGTTTGAAAATTCCATGCAATCCGTGGTTGTTACAGGTATGATTACCTGTTTTGCATCTTTCAATGTCTGGCTTAGTGTGCATGTAGCGCGTCAGCATTGCGTTTGCAAAAATATATTCCTAAGTAAATCTTGCTCGTTATCGTTTTGATCTATTTTTAAAATTTGGTCCTGTTCAAAATGAATCAAACTTCCTAATATGATTTTGAAAAAAATGGATAATTTTACCATGAAAATGAATTGTTTAATCAAAATTTTTATGCATCAAAAATTTTGAAAAAAAATTTAAAACGATGCCTAAAGAACTTCGTACTTGCTCTCTATTTGCGTATAATGACTAAAAAATAGGTGCGTTTCGTTTTTTTTTTTTCTTTCCTAATATCGTATAATACTGGTTCAAGTTTCTATTCTAGAAATAAAAAGTTAATTTTCATTTCATTTTCAATCAATTATATTATTTAATGATCTTTGTAAAGGGGCATCACAAAGCATGAAAGTGCGCCATTTTTAAATTTGAAGAGACAGTGTGTAACTGAAGTCTTCAAGATTAAACATTTCTCCCCAACGCTGAGCTTCGTTTCTGCTGCTGAACTCTGGAAATATGAATGCGTATTCTTGAAAGTCGTGACATTTTTGAGAGCTTGATATTTCCTTCACTCTTTAAAATCTTTGTGCTTTAAATTAAAAGTCTTGGTATAGGAGGGAATATTTTACAAAAGTGCATCTTCAAAGAAGCACTTTAAAAGTAGTTGTCATTTTTACAGAAGATTTTCAAGCACGTAAAAATCATATTTATGACAAACTATACGCAACTCATGAAATATTTAGATTGTTACTTCGATTAAATTTGAAGAAACTTTAGCTGTTGCCAACACTTTGGCTGTTTGTTTTGTAAACATACATGAGTTGTGTCACAATTTGCACGAAAAAAAAGTTGCATTATTTAAAAGAGGTTATTTACTGTGGTTTCAACACTAGGTGAATTAACCTACGTAATAGCTCATCTGCCATATAAACTACTAGTGGTGCCCGCACGACTTTGCCCGCAGTAGAAAAATTAAAAGGTCATTTGGTTCGCCTGTATATTTACAAATAATGGATGATGAATTTCTCGCCAATTTGCTGTGTTCATTTTCTCGCCAATGTTACGGTTTCACGTTATGATATTTTCATAATTTTCTCTTCCACGTTATGATAATTTGCTGGGTAAAATGTTTTTAAAATTAGAAAAGAAAAAGAACAAAATCTATTTTTCGAAACATCGCTTTTAGGTGCACACCCCCACGCTACAAACTAACTTTATGCCAAATTTCATGAAAATCAGCTGAACGGTTTAGGCGCTATGCGCGTCACAGAGATTCAGACAGATATCCAGACAGACTTTCAGCTTTATTATTGGTAAAGATTGTAAACAGAGTAATAGGTAATCAAGTAAAGTACTGTTTCGAGTCACGTTTAATAAATGACGAAATTTGACAATCTATTAACATAATTTTTGTTTTGCGTTGTCTAAAGTTAAAAGCATAGAAGATTATTTGCTTGAGTAAGTCATCAAATTAGTAAGTTGTACAATTAAAATGCTTTTGCAGAGCAAATTTATGTGGAAGATTCTATGATATGTACCTCATAGTCAAACTAGCGTAAGTCCAAAAAGTGCTATTTTCCCTTTATTATTATGTACATAGAATCCTATTCCGCATCGAGACATATGTGAACGTAATCCTTAAAAAACAATTAAAAAAAATCCTTTGTAATTATTTTACCACTTCTAAAATTTCGCGAATCCAATCTTTCGAGTGATCGTTTCCCTTCTCTCCTGTATAGTAGCGATTATGTGACTTACGTCAGTCTGGATCTGATGTGAAATTGTAACTGAAATAGTAAGTGATAAAAATTAAATAACATAATTTGTGACATTACAAATACACAAGCAGATACCAAACTAGTAGTACTCAGTTACAGGATTCAGTTTGTCAGCCTTTGTTTCGCCCTTAATTTGAAGCTATTTTGCCTCTAGACTCTTGAGCTTAAACAAAGGAGAAACAATGGAAATCCTCTCTACAGTCTTTGAATGCTGTAACTGCTGAACTCTTCTATAGTTGCTGGAAATTCTGCCTTGGCTCCGGATATGGTAGTGTAATTTGTAGCCTTATTATGAATATAATCTTGACTTTTAAGTATAAAACTCAAAATCTTTTTTGAAAAAATTAATGGATTACATTTTTATAACATTAATGAAGTAAAATTAACTATTTTATTCACTGTTTTAATTTTGAGTCTATTGGAAATGAAGGAATCCAATTTAATTAAACGGTGCGTGTTATAAGATAGGTGAGCCAATGGTTTCCAGTGCTCCAGAGGTAGTCCACCAACATAGGTAGAGTTATTATTATTTTTTTTTAAATTACGAAATGACGCTTGAGTATTGCAAGTCTTATTATATGCGGTGGAGATGGCTAAATTTGGTTAAATCACTTTTACCAATATCCATTGTATGCGTCGGTTAATGATTTTAGTTTTGAGAAATAGTAAGAAGATATATAATGTACTTGTGCGTCAATTTTAGAACTTCGGAATTATTCGTTGTCTGGAAGTGATTGTTTCCTTTTTTTACCACCCTCAAATCAATTCTAAGAATTTTATTAGATAAATATTTTTACATCCTACAGATATCCATTATATGCAAGTTATCAACGACACCCAATATGGAAGACGCCACCCACGCTCTCTTGATTAGTGAGTTTCCTTTAAAAGATTCCAAGAAACCTCAACGTTTATATGGTTGTTCTGACCCTTGTCGAGCAATTTTCACGCTGTTGAAGGCACCAGAAGTTAGTAATTTATATTTTTAAAACTTGTGTGCGTCTATCTGTGTAACTCTATTTCTTGGGGGCTGTTAATGTCTACCAGGTCAATACTAATACCGTTGGATACAGGATAACCAGATAAAGCCATTCTGCCCTGTTTCACCCTTGTTCTTTGTTCGTCAGGTATTTCTACACTGCTTGACAATTGCTAAGGAACAATTACATTTTTTGGAATAGTTAAGAATAGATAATGATTAAAGAAGCAGAACGAAATATATAGTTAGTAGGGAAGATGTGCCTTTATTATAAGTACAAAATAATACAGATATTACTGCATTAATGAAGTAAAAACTTAAAAATAAAAAAATAATCCTACTTAGATGATTTTCATACAACACCAAAAAAAATGATCTAGATCAGAATGATGGAGACATGAGTACCTTAATATGATGTATGATTACCAGGGACACTGATGCACAATTTATATCTGTTTTCCATACTCTCCACTAATTATTGAGGAGTGCTTGGGGGATGTTTTTCCCACTCCTCTCTCATTGCGGATTTGAGCTCTTGTACTGTTCTGGGAGGAACGGTTCTTCGCGCAACACGTCTGCCAAGAGCCTCCCAGGCAAGTTCAATTGGATTTAAGTCGGGAAAGTAAGCAGGTCACTGCATACATTGAATATTTTCACACTTTGCAGTGTGTCTGACACTTCAATGCTGCAGTGTGGCCGTGTATCGTCGTCCGTAATGAGAAAATCTGGACGGACAGCCCTCCTAAAAAGACGAACATGGTCCAGCATAACATCTCTGCAATACATTCGCGACGTATCGCTTTCTTATTCAAAAATGTGAAGCTGTGTTCTGCCATTGTGCATGATGCCTGCCCACACCATGACGCCTGGGCCGTACCGATCACGTTCGCAAACAAATTTTTGTGCATAATGTGTTCCACGCTCTCTCCACAGTAGTTGGTGATCAGAATCACTTGTCACACTGAAACGAGATTCGTCAGAGAACATCACTCTAGACCAATTTGATGATCCCACCAACATGTTCCTTAGACCAGCGTAATCTCTCTCGACGATGGCGTGGTTGAACTTAGATGCAACGTACGGGCTTCCGTGCATACAAACCGACATTATTTACACACCGAGAGATGGTTCTTGCAGAAACATGCGTACCGGTAGCGGTTGTTAATTTGCTGCTATATGTCCAAGAGTGAAATTTCTGTCCCTTTTTCCCACAAAGGCTGCATAGTGATCCTCTGAAGGTGTGGTGCTCCTACCACGACCCTCGGCATGCTTTTGCAAAACATTTCCACCTTCAGCGACCGTCTTTAATCGGGAGATGGCACTTTTTGATACAACCATTGCAGCAGTCACAGTGGTGACACTTTGACCTGCTTCCAGTCGTCCAACCACTCGTCCACGATCGCAGATACTCAAATGATGTCTTGCTGACATTTTACTCTTAAGTATTTCAAGAACCAAACAGAATTTCAGAGAATAACCTTTTTTAACATCCAGCACTATTTTTGTTAAAAACCAAACAGCGGGAATTTTCGTACGAATTTTGAGCGTGTATGCACTGTCTTTTATACAGATAACTAGTCTTGGTCTACCACGCCATCTGAACTTGAATTTATTTCTATTGGCCAGGTGGTTGAGGTACAAATTTGCATAAATCACTTGTTCCTTAGCAATTGTCAAGCAGTGTAGTAACATAGAAGCTCGTGCGTTTACATAAAAGTATGAAAAGCTTACGAACACAAAATTTATAGTTGGAATTTCAAGTCCCAATTTTCACACACAACTAGTTTGGATGCATTTCTAATTGTATTGTAACGAAAAATTAAATGAAATATTATTATTAATAATATTATTTATATGGTATTTCATTCTCGTTAAACGAAGACAGATATGTATTATTGTAAAATTAATTTCGTTTTTATTATTTTTCTTTCGGTCACAACAAATTTCAATAAGTTTTGCTATGATCCCGCTCCCTCCCTCCCCTCTCTTTTTCCATCTGCATTGTACACTTAAAACTTATTTTCAAAAAATGTTAGCTATTTTCACGAAACTGAACGAAACAATTAGAGATGTTGATAACTAAACAAATTGCACTATGAATTTAATTCCCCATAAATTCATATATGAGGTTTTTCCAATGTTCTTCTGCTTCTTTTAAATTTATCAGCAAACAGAGCAAACCGAAAATATACTTTTGAGATCTAATGAAACTAAATTAGTTTCTCTGATAAAATTAATTGAAATATTAATTTAATTCAGAAGAAATTTCTTTCTGTTTTAATTTTTTATCTTTACTGGCTGCCTGAAATTTATCATCAAACAAAGCATCGATTTTAATTTTTGGGATTTGAATAAAAAGTTACAGCAATGTCATCAAAAAAATAAAGTGTAGTTTCAATTTTATTATACCACATAAATCTATCTTCTCCTACTTTTTTTTAATTTATCAGCAAAAACAGCTAGCCCCACCCCCCCCCCTTTTTTTTTTTTGAAAAGGAATGAAGCAACTAAAATCTTCCCAAACATTTAAGTTGGTCCGTGGTGCTTAAAAAATGTTTTTTTTAAGCACCTTTATTATACTTCACCTGATTGTCACGGAAAAATCTGAAACATGCTTTTGCTTATATCTCAGCAACTAGATTACTTAGAGACTTCGAGATTTCACTAAATAATCTGCTTAATCTTAAGATAAAACTTAACGCTAAAAAATTCAAATCTAAAATAAAATTAGTATTGCTGTTAGGATGGAAAACAGCAAATTTCATGTAATTTTCCTCATTAAATGTTTAAAATATAAAACCTGTTTTTACGTATTTTGTTGCCTTACAACAGCAATCATAATAAAAATTTTGATTCAAGGCTTCTCTGGAGCAAGCAGGAAGTTTATCCACTATTATTGCTTTCTTAGATTTTTTATCCTCGTATATGCCAATAATCGAAAACGGGGTTAAGTAAAGACACAATAGGAACTTTATCACGAGTAAACTTGTACGTTGTGAAACATGAATTAGTTTTGCAAACCTTTAATATTTAAATGTTCTAACTAAATTAGCACACAAACAAATCCTAGAGGGGTACAAGGATTAATTTTTCGGGCCAAATGCTTAAAGTTTTAGTTTTTTTTTTTCCTTTTAGTATGTGAAAAAAAGAGGTGAAATTTCGTGATGATAACATTATTCTATTTCTAAAACATATTTACACTAAAAATAATAAAATAACAAAATTTTTTTCAAAAAGAAAAAAAAAACTTTTCATAATGCACTGAAAAGGAGAAAATAACTTTTCTGGGTCTTAAGTATTCCTGTAGTTTTTAATTATTCCAAGAAAATGACTCCACAAAAGAGGAAAAGTGTGGCTCAAGTCAGTTGAAACCAAACTTTCCCAGGAAAATATGAACGTTCCAACACTCAAATTTATGACAAAAAAAGTTAGATAATGATAAGAAAGTCTCTACCGTACTTGAGCCACACTTCTCGTTTGTGGAGTCATTTTCTTGGAATTATTGAGAACTACAGGAATACTTAAATATTGTCCTTTCTGACTTAGAAAAGTTATTTTGTCCTTTTGAGTGCATTATGAAAAGTGCTTAGTTTTTTTTTTTATATTTTAATTCTGTTATTTTTATATACTGCACTGTGATTGATTATGGCAAGTAGTTTTCAGTGATATTTGTAGAGGAATCTTTTTTTCAGCGGGGAAAGAAAAAACTCAATACACAACAGCAAACTGAAAAAGATGGTAGCCAAACTTAGCAATTTCAGAATTGTCTATCATGTTTTCGCAGTGACGGCTCCACTTTAGTTTTGAAATAGCTGTTTGCTGTTATTCTACTACTAGAAAATCGCCCGTCAAAGTATGACGGGTGGAAATTGCTTCTACATTTGAACGAAGCCATTGCCCGTTTAGAAATAGTTTGAAAGTTGAAACTGTAACCCTAACTCCAGTGGAAGAACCCTCGACTCCAGTAGGTAGCGTTCATTGTTGACAATTTTATCGTTTCTTCATCCCCCTGAAATGACAGTCTTACCAATAAAAATTAAGTTGCTGGATCGAGCTCAGCCTTGTCACAATAAAGCTTTTTCTTGCATGTTAAACATTACCAAAACATATTATCAAATTATCATGCCGTGGCTCGAGTTTCATTGTTGAAGCACGCGTGTTACTCGATTATCGGCTATTATATGAGGATGATTTGTGTTTCGTATATGCTTATTTAGCTATGTTTTAAACAGTCAACCCGCTAAGACAGTTTGGAATCGAACAATTTGCCAATTTTAGAATTTTCTGAATCTCACAACACTGTTTCGTTTAATTTTTAATGATGCATTGCAAAGTTATCACACCATTATCTTCCATGAGCCCCTACTAACTTAAAAAAGAAAACAAAAATACCTAGCAAAAATTATTCTAAAATGCAATCTTTTCATGCATTTTCTCTCTTGCTCTTTGCTAATTTTTACATTTTTTAGGCTGTTTTTGATTGATTAAGATTTCAGCTAATGGTGCTTTTTATTCTGATCCTTTTTATTGATGCAAATTTAAAGCTCTATGCACACGTTATATTAAGGCTTTTAACACATCTAAGTAGTAACGTAAGTGTTTAAATCAATACATTAATTAAGGTTAGCTTAAAAGATTGAAACCTGTTATACGGCTACAGCAATGCACAAATAGCCATTATTTTGAATTAAGCTTATGCAAATTAAATATTAAAACAAGAACTGATTAATTCTTTTTATTAGTTAAAAGTTAGGTATGTTTTTTTTTATTTCTGATAACCATATAATATACTTGTGGTAATGCGACATATTCCTATATTGCATCGGCATGCCGTTATCCACATTTTCCGACGAACGGAGCCCGCACTCTTGTTTTTCTCATCCCATTGCCCACGGGGCTCCGTTCGTCGGAAAATGTGGATAACGGCATCCCGGTGCAAGATAGGAATACGTGGCATTACCACAATACTCGTTAAAGGTGTATAAGTTAACGCAGTTTTTTAAAAGTTAGAAAGTTGAAAAAAGGGAGATAACTTGTACCCGAGAGACTGTAAAGGACTTATCAGATCATCTATGTCACTTCATAAATTGTCTTCATAAATGAGCGATGTACCTCACACAGTTTTTTTTTTCTATTGCTCCACTTTAAGAGTTATAGTCCAACCACAGATTGTATGGAATTTTCAAACGTCCAGATGAGACGAATCTATCTGAATGAGGGGGAAAAGTAAAAATTTGATGCGTGTACTCCGCTTATTTGAATGAGACTCTGCTTCTGCAAAAGCTGACATCGCTAAAAATAATGGATTTGTCCATTTCCGGCTGTAAAACGGATGCTTGTCTTTCCATACAATCCATGGTCAGATAGTAGGCTGATCGTGCAAGATGTGTTGTAGTAATACTTAAGGGGAGTCTGTACAGAAAATACTTTCAAAAATTCAATTTTTGATTTTTGTATATTTTGAAACTCCATTTCAGTACCTTTTTAATGATACAAAGCTCTTAATCGTACTCATATTAGAAGTAAGTTAAAATAAGCTTCAAAAAAATGTAAATCTATTTTGATGAGGTATGATTTTCCAATTTAAATTGAAATATCTCTAAATGGTATTTTTAAAACTAAATGTTCCTTTTTCTCAGAAACTAAATTCAACTAGGCTTTGAAATTTTTACCACCTATTCCATACATCTAATTGCATATACTGAAGTAAATTTTTTCTCATATTCGAAAAATCTTTTTCTATAAAGTTGATTTTGTGTTGCAAAAAGACATTTTTTGAAAAAAATACAGTGACTTACACACTAGAATTTTAAAAAAAAAAAAGTTTTCTTTCTGTAAAATTTTACTTCGGTATAGAAAAAAAAGTCTACTTAAGATATAGAAAAAATTTCATAACTGTATCTTTGATAGATTTTCAGAAAAAGTGACATGAACCTGTGCAAATTAACATTGACGTTATAGGGGGTAAGGACTCCCCTTAAATGCAAATATATTCTTTACATTTAAAATCTTGTGCGGATTTGAGGCATTTTCCAACAGATATTTGTGACTGCAAAGTGGCTCAGATGTTCAGTACTAAATTCACGTAACGTTTGCAAATATATGAATCCTTTTACTGTACCTAAAATGTAGAAGAGAATACGAATAGTGAGCGGTAAAAGGATATACCCCCAAAAAAACGTAATTACTTTTTTAAAGATGTATATTTTCAAATTTTTTACAAAACAATCGTATCCCCTTCAAAACACTCTTCATTACAACTCATGCAACTGTCCACCAGGCGCTTCGAAACCATTTTTGAAGTGATATGTAGAAATAGCTGACAGCTCTTTCGTTTTTTCCCTTACCTCTTCAGCGTTATCAAATCGGTGCCCCTTCATGCCTTTTTTTTGTCCATAGAAATAGGAAAAAATCGTAAGAAGCAAGATCAGGCGAGCATGGTGCGCGGTGCGGCACCTTACAATATAGGACAAGTTTCCTCTCGTCACACATAGGGGTATTTGGCCAGTGAAACCGCACAAAACTACAGTCCAAAAGACTGATGAATGTTGTTTTAAACCTACTTTTCTTTAAGTAATATAACTGTTCTATCAAAGGACAACATTAAAAATCTCACCTGTTGCATTTCCGTTGGTGTACGCTAGTCGGAACTTAGACATCGTTGGAATTTCTCGCTTTTGTTTTCGACGCTTTTAATGCTAAGTCTCCGTTTTCTTGTTATTGTATTTGAATGTGATGGGATTTAGTAAAACAAACTTTTGAATATAGAAAAGGAAAGTGTGCAGCTCAATCGAAAATCCTGTTCCACTGAACTACTTTAACATTTGTCATTTTCTTACAGTGTGAAATTAAGTCAAAGTGGGTGTTAATTTTTCACTAAAATTTTTAGATATTAAGGTTTTTCTTTACTTTCCGGGTCGAGTCGGGCTATACTTTTGTTATGGGCATAAAATTAAGACTGTCTGCTATGTTATTTTGTAAAAATATCTTCCGCCTATTTCCGCCATTTTGTTTTTTCGGAGTTTAAATTTGATGAGTAAAAAGTTTTAACTTTTTAAAGTTCAGAGATTTTTCTTAGTTCTTTATAAATTCTTTTGAAACTCTCAAGACTTTTACCAAAATATATGACAGATTAGATTGAGTTTTGTTTTGAAGTATTTTTAAAACGAGTTCAAGTATAAAGAGGAATCTGAATGGTATAGTGATGATCGTTTCTTGAAAAATAAAGACCAATGGCTAAGATATTCCATTACTGGTCGACAAAATCTGTATAATTAGCAGCGACCAACAAAGGCATTTCAACAGCTAAATTTTGAAACTAAAGAACAACAAAATCAGGTACCTGTTGAAGAGCACTATAAAAAAGCGATAAATCTAAAATTATAAAAGAACTAAATCCTTTACCAACCGAATTAACTAAACTCCAAATAAAAAAAAAAATTGCCTCTGTAATAATCTAACGTTTTCTGTGAAACCGACGCCTCAAGACGCTCTCGCAATCTTTGCAGACAGAGACTTCCCTAGAAGGCAGTGGGAAGTAATTAAAATAACAAAAGCAATGACCCCTAGATGTTCCATTGCAGAAAGTGTTTAGAAGGAATGTTACCCTGATGAGAATTCAATACGAGTAACAGATACCTTCTCTACAATTCAACTGCATGTACTGCTTCAACACAATGAGTTGAGATTGTAAAAATTACAGTGTGTAGAAACGTCTTCAGAGGGAACATAGCTCACTTGTTCCTTTAGTACTAGTTGTAATTATTAATATTGAAGGAAACAAAATTACAAACTACTATTCCATCCTCTGTTGGATTTTTTCCACCCATACGAGCATGCCTAAAAGTATGTATTAATTGCTGATCCCGGGTGTTCAAGTTTACCTCTCAAGCAATCCAACCAATTGTTCAGTTTGCAGTTATAACCCACAATTAGTCCTCGCAGCATCACAAATTACATTTTCCACGACAATTTTCACAAGTGGATTGTAATATATGCATAGTACACAGACACTTACAAAATTCTAACCAGTACTTAAGAAGTGTTAGTAGACCCAGGCAGCTCTAAAAAACGTTTTTAGAGCTGCCTGGCAGCCTGAAAACGAAGTCGTTTTTCTAGAAGCCGTAAATACGATTATCGCAAGACGAAAGCACGCAGTAATAAATACTAGATGAGCACTCGTTCAATTGAAATAAGTGTATAGAAGAGAAAAATGATGATAATTTTCTAAAAAAACTATCCTTTTTTCTTTAAATAAATACCTGATTTTGCTTGAGTAGCATTATATGACAAAAAAATCGCATAAAATAATTTTGTCCAGTTTTTTTGTACACATACTCCTATGTGCGTCGTACTTTTTGATTGTCAGTCAAATCCCGAAGAAAAAACTTAGCAGCAAACCTTTCGCTCGTAAATCTTCGGATAAAATTCGCTGAACTGAGCTCAAAAAGAACCATTTTTACCGAATAGAAAACAAAATTTCACATCTGCACGTTGTTTATGTGAGGAGTTTACTTTCAAAACGGATTATATCCAGTTTTATATTTTTTTGGCAAAACGAAAAATTCGCTTTACGCACAAACACAAACTGTTAGAATTTTGAATTTTTTACAATGTTTTGGTAGAAAAACAAGTGATTATTTGCATAAGTCTAGGAATTTTTCCACAATGTATCAGACCTAAATTGCCAATTTTAGTTTAGATATAGTCCTTTTTGGTGTAAAACAGTGGATATCGTTCCTTTTGGAGAAAAACACGCATTTTCTTCAGAAATAAACTTTAAAATTGAATCAAAATATTCAAAATTTTTCAGTATATTTTTTTTTACTCTACTTTATTAATTCCTACTTACTTTATTCTTTTCATTGAACATTTCAAAAAAAAAAAGGATTATCGATCCAATTAAGTATGAACAATGAAACCACTTAAGCTGATTCAAATAACACTGTTGTAGGTACTGATAGATCACAATTTTTTAATTTATCACAATTTAATCATTAATTAATCACATTTTAATAGCAATATCAATTATTTAATATTAATGTAGTAACCACAATTTGAGGTTGCGCTGGCCTAACTGATTACAGATTTGCACAAGGCACAAGGTGCTGCGATCTCTTAATACGGACGGGTATCATGCTTGATTGGAAATGCTCAGTCAATCCCTCGCTCCGCTATTTTATTTGTGAACTACTTTTGAATTAGAAGTGGCAAATTCAAATTTGAATATTTGCCCTTTTGAAATGAAAGTGAATGCATGGATACCGACAAATAAGAGATAAAGGAAAAATTATCATATAAGCTTTGTGCTGCAATCTGATTAAAGTGAAAAACCAACGTAAATAAAGTACAAATTTCGAAGAAAGTACAGCATATAGCTATTTCGAGGCTACAATGGAGCCTCTTCATCAGTGCAAGAAGCTCACCAACTCAACCGAACGTCGCGAATTTGTGCTTTATTTACGTTGGTTTTTCACTTTAATCAAATAAGGGATGAATTCCACTTTGCTGTAAAAGACCTGGCGAGAAATGAGGGGATCGATATACACCGTCTAGGTGGTAAAATCAATGTTTACGCATTTTTTAACAGTAGATATAAACCACTTCGAGAAGAAAGAAATTCATGGGTCGATAGGGATTACACTAGAGATTCCGAAAACGAAAAAAAAAAAAAAAACGTTCCCCCCCCCTCCAAAGTGGATATAATCCGTTTTGAAAGTAAACTCCTCATTTAAACTTGCCATCGTAAAAAGCGCATTACAAACAAAACAGCTCCAGCAAAACCAGTCACTGCAGATGAGCACGACAAGCCAGATCGACTACACTGAAGGTATTGAATCGACAATGAATTATGCTATACCTACTCACCTGGCAGCAGAAATGCGTACTACAATAACTACGCCCACAGCAATGCTATTTACGTTATTTTTGCGTCCCCCCACGTAAATACACTATTTAGGTTTTAAGTAATACTCGTGCAAAGATCACACCTTAGGTAGGCTTTCATTGAAAAGTTTTCCTAATTCATGTCGTTTAGCAACCTTAACGAGGGCTACTAGTACCATCTTCAGATGTAAAACAGGTGAGAGTTTCATTTGTTATTTGTATTTTTACCTTTCTTATTTAAGCTGCTCCAATTAATTCTTAAAAGAACTTGAGCATTTTATGCAATTCTAACACTTGTACAATAATTTTGATTCTTGTTCTTTTACATAAGTTCACAATGCTTGAAGCCAAATTTCATGCTTGGAATTAATTTTGAAATTCTAAAATTAATATTAATAACATGAAATATGATCATCAACTTTTATACTTTCAGAAAATGTTTACAAGAATTAGCTCTCATTATACATCAGAATGTTCATTCGTTAAAATGAAATCTTGCGCTTCGTCCTTTTATTTCCCTTTTTTTATAACACTATTTTTAAGCACTGAAGAAGTTTCATTTGCTTTTGGAAAAAAAACTTGTTTGCAATTTGCATTGTAAATGCGTGCTCAAATGCGCTTTCTTCAGGCAGTTGAACATTAACGATTTCTGCTTTCAAAAGTAGGTAGTTAAACATATTCACATACTTAATAAAGTTTTTATCAATAACGTGTAACGTCAAGAAAGATTCTTATTTTTTCTGCATGGAAAAACTACTTGATAATTTGTTTAAATTCTGTTTTCGATCTATAGAACAGTTAAAATTTTCTACAGCAATCTTTATTTTACTTTTTTTACATGATTTTTATGAAAAATAGTTATTAATGTGCAGTTTTTATGCCACTTTTGACAAATTTATCAGTTGATAAAACCATAAAAAATCTATCCTTGATTACATATATAACTATATATACGAGGATAATTTAACGTATTCTCAAAATCCTTCCCTTTTTTGCGTACTTTAAGGACAATAATAAGGGGCTGTTAGTATATAGTTTCAAATTCAGTCAATCAGGTGCAACAAAGTTTTCAAACACTCCTACTTCGCTCAAGAATTACCTATAATAGCGAATTTTTCAAGTGGAAGTAATTTGTTCTGAGGCTTAATGATGTGTTTCCATGGAGACACAAGAAATTCCCACCAAGAGAGCTAAAACTTCAGCCATGACACTTTTAAATAGATAGTTCAAACTTGTTCGACTATAAACAATGCCTCAGATTTTGGAAACTTCATAACCAGTTCGGAGTATGCAAAATTTATTACAATCAAAAGCATTATCAAAGAGAAGAGATCCAAACTCAGCATCTTCCATTTCCGTGAACATACTTTCTTTGTCAATGTAAGAGAAAATTCAAAGCATACGGTTTTTATTATCGATATTTTTTTTCTTTTTTTTCTTACCAGTAAACTTTTTATCGTTAGTTACAACTAAAAACATTACTGCTCCTGCATGCTGTTGTATTTTCAAAACCATTTTTTATGCATATAGAGATGTACATATCATGAGAATACATGAAATCAGTTTGTGATTTTCGAAACTTCATGAATTAATTACAATTAGAAGCTTTACTAAAGGGAGAGATTCAACCCTCAGCAACTCCCCTCCCCCCTCCCTTTGGCTCCGAGTATTTTCGCTAATTTACACTCTATACCAATAGAGAAAATTCACAATATACGGTTTTTGTTATTAATCTGTTTGATTTTTTTCTTCCCAGTAATCTTTTTCTCGTTATTTACAATTAAAAGCACTACTGCTCCTGTATGCTTTTATATCTTCAAAACGTTTTTGATGTCAGTAGAGGTGTACACATCATTTGAATATATTAAATCAGCTTGTGATCAAGTTTCCCTGTTTGTTGTTGTTGTTGTATCCTTCCACTTGAAGACCTAAGCCATTTTTCATGCAGTAATGGAAGATTAGGCAGAAAAGAGCGGCTCTTTAGAAAGTGAGCCCCCAAACGTGAAGGCATTTAACTTGGCTTCGAAATAGGGCTGCACTACCTCCACATAATAGGCGCAATTATTTAGGAAGGGGAAGAAAAAATCTCCAGGAACTCTGCACACATAATAACCGCTAGGGACCGACCACAAAACTTTCGGACACACTGATTTAACGAGCACGTACTCCGCGTATATCTACGCAGTAGCTAGTAGGGTTAGGGCTTTCACACCGCCTGCTTTGTTGGAGTGGGGCTCCATTCGACTGGAATGCATTGCAACCGAATATTCAACGATAAATCTAGACTCAATTTGGGCGATGATCACACCTGTGCACCTGTGTGGAAGCCCAGTAGTAAACCCATCAACAGTGATTTTGCTTTTTAGCGGCGTACCACATCCACAGCTTTAATGATGTTATGGGATGGTATCGCAAACGATACTTGCTCAACCCTATTATTGATCTGCAACAAATTGACGGCACAGCGCTATATTAATGACAGGCTTCAGTCACATTAGCTGGGCCTCATAACAGGGTTTCAAGGAGCCATTTTTCAATAGCTCGTTCATACACAGCAAGGTTGTCACAAGAATTCTTTCACCTAATTATCATCTTTCTCGTCTACTTAATCCCCTGATTTGACTCATGTAGAGCATGGCTGAGTGGCGCTTCTCTAGTAACTGTGTAAAAAGATGACGCAGGAAATAATACGCTTTATGAACCATAGCTCTCCTGTATAATCTCGTATATCCATGCTAGAGGGAGCGCAGCAAGGAACTAAAACATCTATTCATTTGTTATTGTTTCAACAATAACCAATCATTTCGCTTTAATGTTGTAATAATTTTTTTTTAAATATCGATGTAGTTCTTATGTGTATAAAATTTAGTTTCATTTTGACCACTCTATTTTAGTGCTCAAATTCATATGTCAAAGAGTGTAACTTCTTCCAGTAATGTGTAAGACTTAGGGCATTCCACCTTTCCCTTTCTTTCTTACCCTTCTTTCAGATTTATTTGCATAGTTATTTTCAGATGCATTCGTATTTTCATTCCCAGAAGAGTTGATTTCTTTCCGTTTGTAGAACTCTGTGAAACCTTCTTGAACATTCCAGAGTTTTGCCTTTAACTTAGCTAAATTACAAATTATTGTGCATCTGATGCTTCTTATTTCGTTCACTTCTTGTGTTATTTTTTCATGAGGATTTTTATGGCGGTTGCTTTTATTATTTAACGTTTAGTAGGTTATACTTTTTAACTCCAGGTTAGGTGACCTTGGAAGCCTAGTGGAGAAAAAAAAAAGACCGCGGGAGGAGGGGGGGGGGGGTACTCTAATATTGTGGAGATTCCAAATTTAGATTTCTTTTTACTCTTAGTCTTAAAAGTATAATTTTAAGGTCCTTTCTTAAAAAAAAATTTACTTTACGACCCCTCAATGCTTCACCTAACCTCGTAGTAAAAACACTAATCAGTTAAATTCGCTAAAGGAAGCCAGAGTGAGACGAAAAACATCTTATATAATTAAAAACTGAGCGTATGTATCTATGTAGTACCTATGTATCTATGTCCAAGCTTCTTCTCCCGAACGACAGTGAACTGACCATCGAGCCAGGTATCGATGGATTCGTGATCTTCCAGGCGTCATGTTTGTCTATTTAACATAATCCTCCAATAATAATTAGCGGAGATATCAATTAAAACTATTATTTGTGAAACTTTGATTTCGACACAAAATCCGTATTTTTCGAAGGCCTCCATGCAAATTGTTATTCAGTGCTTCATCTCAACTTTCGCAACAATGCTTTTATTTAAATCTATAGCGTGAAGAAAATCATTGAAGAGAAAGATCTGTGACCATCTTTTTTCTCGAGTATGAAGAAACAAAATTTGAAAATTTGACTTTTGTTTTAAGGATTTTCTTGTAATCGTTGAATTTAAAATGTTTCCTTCTTGGTTATTTCTCCGCAATCTGTCTGAAAATTTTACCAATTTTTAAAAAAATTTTCTTTGTTCATGCCTGATTGTTGAACACGCGTCACGTGACATACCTTTTATTTTCGAGGTGGACTGTGCGAAGCCGTGCGACGCAGCTACTTCTGTTTATTTTGAGTTCTTAAGATTTTTGAGTTGAAGTAGCTACTACTTTCGATTACCGTAACGTTGAATAAGAAAGTTATAAAATATGTTCCGAGGTAGAATTACGGTAACCGGGTCGCGGCGATAAATATTACATTCTGGCAACCCGCTACCTTACCTTGGCGACGGAGCAATTTTGGTAACCCTACACCAAAGCTGATTTGCTATTCGTTTGGCCAATCAGCCATTTCAGAATTCACCTTTACAAAATTGCAATTTATTTGTCCAATAAATCTTTCTTTTTTTTAAATAGAATAATATTTTAATTAAATAGAATAATATTTTAAATTTTCTCAAATGTGGTTTTTTTTTCTGAAAATTGGCAACATATTGTGTTTTTTCAATATTTAGATCTTCGAAACATTTTATAAACTTTTACATCGCGAAATGTTTGTCATTTTTAACTCTTTTAAGTTATAGATTTAAAAATTAGATATTCATACCTTTTGGATACGTTTTTAGAATTTGTTCGCAGTAAGTTATTTCCTTCATGTTTTATTGTTCTATCTTAAATTTAAAATTTATTAATTATTGTAATCACTTATTCAGTAAGTTAGAATTATAATTTTACTTATGATAACGTTCTCTAAATGGATATTTTGATGTGATTTAACTTATTTAGTAGATTGTTTTAAGTCTTAATTAAACAGTAAGTATTTTTAATGGCTTTTTCTCAGATTATTTCAGACTAATGTCGGGTTCTATCCAACTTTTACTGTTGTTAAATTTCAGTAAAAATTTATGTTTTATTTTAATGTTCCTTAGGAAATTAAACATGTTGATAGAAAGTGTAACACCATATACGTCATGAACCTTTTCGTTCACATACATCATGATATTTTTTTCTTTTCCTACAGAAAAATGAGTTCAATATTACTGCAATGGGAACGTAAAGAGCAGTATCGGCAAATTTTTATTTAACATTTTTTTTTTTTTTTTTGCATTTTCGTCATGGGTTGTATTTCAGCTTTCTCGTGCAAGCTTGCTTACTTGCTTTCCACTAAAAAAACAAAAAGGTCAAATTCCATCATTTCGCTATTGTTAGTATCGAATTCAAAACACGTTTCTTTTTATGTCTGAAATATTCATCTCCGTAGATACTGCGCTTTATCTTCCCACGTTTAAGTTAACATCTTGAGAAAAGTTACCTCACCCAACTTTATTTCAAAGTAAGAAAAATAATATACAGTGGCTCCCAAAAGTGTTCGTACACTTTGACATTTTTTAGTAAAACCAAAATAACGCGAAACCTGAATTCGAATATGAAGTCCAATATTTTTTCACATCATTCCTATGTCATTCTAAATACAACCCAGCAGTTGTTTCAAAATACTGACGGTTCTTCTCTTTGAAATGGGTCAACAAACGAACAGACAGAGAAATAACATGCCACAAAAGTCATCGACACTCAAATATTTTCGAATAAATTCATGATTAAAGTTATCATCAGTCATTTCTTCATTATTTTTGCATTGTGTTGACCCTTAAAAGTCATTTTGCTTTAATTTTTTGTTTATTTATTCCTTAATATTGTGCTTATTACTTTAAAATGGCTGGTATTCGTAAAAAAACCACAAACACCATTCGAAATTGGAATTTTTTCCTCACAGTAGCGGTAAATTGGTTTGAAATGTCTCTAAATTAGTTAATTTATTCCGTTCTATATAAAGTGCTTGATAAAATGCGTCAAAGAAAGAAATAGGACCGAAAATAAGGTAAGAAAATGTCAACCGGCAAAGTTGACAAAGCGTGATCGGAGATTTACAGTTAAAAAATTTATGAAAAATACACATTTGAGTTCTGCAAAAGTTTCGGCAAAGTTAAATGAAAATTTTACATTTAATTTTCACCTAAAATTGTTCTCCAAATTCTCTGATTAGCTGGATTATATGGGACCTATTTCCTTGACCGTGCGAAAAACAAAAAGCTTACGCTCCTCGTCGCAAATCGTCGATAAATAAGCACAAAACGTTTTGGAATTACGTCTTACTTACGCATAAAAATGAATTCAACATTTCTGATCAAATTGTTGTATAATTGTAAATAGAAGAAAAAAATTAGAAATTTTATCTTGAGAACTTAGTTGAACCAGTTAATCTGGACGGTGAAGGTGTTCTTCTGTGAGGTTGCATATCAGCATCAGGACTTGGTAGTTTGGAATTTTTTGATGAAATAATGAATCATGCTGTTCATTTAAATATTTTAAAAATCAATTTTAAACTCTTAGCCAAAAATTTGGTTATCAGAAACAACTTTGCTTTTCATCAAGATAACGATAAGAAGCATACGGTTTTCAACGTTTGCGTCTAGTGCCTCGAAAATTGTCCTAAAGTTTAGAAAATAACTCTTTAATCTCCAGATTTGAACTTAATGTAACATATTTAGAAATATCTGGAGGCTAGATTACTAAAATACGGCTTTGAAACGAAAATAGAGCTAGAAACAGTAAGACTCTCGAAGTGTGTTTGAACACTTACTCAGAAACTACGCAAACAAAGAATGAAAATTATTCCCAGACGTTTAAAAGGTGTTGTTGATACTGCATGATATTCTACTAAATAACAAATTAATAAAAAGTTAGATGGTTCAAAAATACATAGACATTTTTAAAGTGTGCGAAGACTTTTGTGAGATAAAATTTCCAGCACTTTTTGGTTTTTGATTCTTAAAAAATTAAGTTTCAATATTTTTTAAAAATATTCATGTAGTTTTGTTGAAAATTAATCATAGATCTCGTAATTGAATACCTATTCCGAAATAAATATTCTAACCAATGGATAGGGTCCTATTTCATTGAAAGTCGTAGGTGTACGAACACTTTTGGGAGCCACTGTAGTTCTAAATAAAAAATAGGCTTAATTATTTGTTTCTTTACATATTTTGCAATATTTTAAAAAGGAAAAAAGAATTTTAATGCTTTTTTTTCCTTTACGGTTGCAATAAGAGAAAGAAAAAGGTTAATAATCAGTTGTAGTTACCAAGGTGATAGTTTGAACAATCCGAAGCTCCGCCCCTTGCCTTTGGGTCAACTCTCATTTGATGAAGCCCTTCTTGATTATGGCTGGGAAAAATTACCAACTTATTACAACCAGTGAAAGCATGCGCTGCTAGGAGGTTTGGCATGATTTTTTTCTAGTTTCCGGTGAGCTTATCTTCATGATCAACCCTGTTCCTTAAGGCATTACTCTCGTTCTTATATAAAGATGATGAACTAAGATGCAAAGAACCTGTGTCATCAGAAATGACTCTTAGATGTGACTTTCTTTTCCTTATTCGCAAATTATGTGGTTTGCTATAATCACATCAGCTTTTTCAGGACAACAGAAGACTGCTCGCAGTTTGATATCAATTTCAATGGTAAAAAGATCGGTACCAGTAACAATTACACTAACTTAAGGCTGAAAGCTAAGAGGTGGGGTGTTGCGGAGAAGAATAACAATTAAACTTTGACATAGAGGAACATTCATTAAATTCAGTCTGCTTACAACCAAACTTAATTACTTTCATCTTATTTGCTGGTACTTTGAAGCAGATGTCTCTTATTGCAAAAGTGATGATTCTTCGTTTAGTTGAGAATCGCGACAGAAACATTTTTTTTGACATTGTAACTTGGTGCTAAAGTTATTGCATTTGTCAAAGTATGCCTTGGAATACTTTGCATGCGGTGCTTAGTATGGTTTTCTACAGTATTAATACAATCACCCACCACTGCTAGCCGTGCGGGCGAAGGACTGCGTCTGCGCAAAGAATAACTACTGGGGGACTTCTACGTACTACCTGGAATCTACTTTCAATTTTCACTTCAATGCAGATTTATTTGAATCTCATATTTCCATCATCATCACATTAAGCAGTAGGATGAGGAACCAGTTTTTGACTGAATAATTTATGCAAGGAGATTGTTCCCTTGATGGTGCTATTAAACGAGTCATTTTAGCATATATATAAATCCTGTATCCAGCGTATATTAATCACCGATTTTACTTTTCTTTTTGGTGAATATTGCAATATAGTCATTGTTTTAACCGCCTCTCTAAATGTCTGGTGGAATTTTCGAGACTACTGTTTCTCATATGCACGCCACAGTGACCTGCCACTTTTAAGAGTTTTCTACATTTAAAATTGTATCATTGATAATCATACCAAATTAAAAGTTAACCACTCACATTTCTGGGTGATCAGCGCTATTTAATGCATCAATGCAAGTGGAAAGTTTTTCATGAATTGATTGTCTGCCATTTGTGTCTGAAGCAATACGAGTGTGACGCTCTTTGGCATGAAAAGTTATTGCATTTTGTACCGCACCGTCCTTCATTGATTCCAAATTGTTTTTCAATCTAATAAATATTCCTAGTAATAATGCCAATGTAGCAGTTGTCGTTTTATTTAGTGTTTTCTAAATAATACCTGATGACCCATTACCATAGTGCATATAGGTACTACTTTAGTTTTCTGATATGTTTTAAGCCGTTTTCCTCCTTTAGAGTTTATTGTTACACTAAATCTAAACTTTTATGCTCCCTATATATAATTGTAATGATTATCTTCGGTAAAACATTCTATTTTAATGCCCTTCATAGTTTAAAAAAAAAGATTAACACCTAGAAATCGAACCTTACAATTTTTTGGCAGATACCTTAAATTTTACCATTTTGGTAAAAATTTTCAAGGTTTAGCGTCTGGTACTCATCGGATTCGAAATCAGCACGTCGAATTCTTATAGAAACACAGAAAAACTTTATATATATATATATATATATATATATATATATATATATATATATATATATATATATATATATATACACAAAAAAAAGAGAATTCATGACATTTCAATGGACATTAGCCTGAACTATTAGGACCGCAGGAGCCGCGCCTGCAGAGGACGGTGTGGTTGAAAAAGGAACTGGAACGTCAAGGACGGTCAAGTGAAAGCAATAAGCAATCGTGACTGCTAAAAAAAAAAAGAAACTCATGTGATTTAATACCTTGGACAAAAAGTAACATTTGGTGTAAATTCATGGCAAAGCTGAAATAGAAGAAAACACGTTGTTCACAAACAGAGCAATTTTTGTTCCGCTAAACAAAAGAATAATGATGGTGAGTTTTAGTGATATATGTGATCAGATATTGAAAACGCACACGTCCATTGATAACTATGTTAAAGTTATAATTTTAAGCCATTTAAACTCAGATCATGTAGAAGTGACCTTGCAAAATTAATGCTTCCAATTAGGCCCTGAATCGTCCCATCATTTCAAACAATTTTGATTAAATTCCTCGATATCATTGTGACATTTATTAAACATCCAATTCTATAACTATGGATTCGTAGAACATATTAGAGATTTTCAATAATAGGATTGCATTTGGGTTATGGGTCGATAGTTATTGTTTAGTGCACGTATCGGCTTTTGGTTTTGGAAAAACTTGACGAATATGGAAATGCTGTTTTTTTTTTTTTTTTTTTTTTGGTTGATGCGTTAATTTTTTTTGAACGAAAGTAGAAAGAATAAGATGTTGTAAAATGGATACGCTTGTCCGAACTTGAGTATCTGAGACAAAAGTCTTTTAACGGATTTTCATTCATAAGCTCACCTATTTTACATTGAAAAGGAGGTGAGACCCCGAAACAATATAAGCAGTAATTTGCAGTTGTGTGCAATTCTTCCTTGAGTAGGTAATGAGCAGTTAATGCAAATTTTTCGTTTTTCATTTTTTTTTTATTTACATTTTTGTCATCTAATGTACTTTAGCTTAATTGTACAAGTTTGCTTGTGTAGTTTTCGCAGGGGAAAAAAACGGAAAAAGTAATTCTAACATTTTCCTATTGTTAGTATTACGCGTTTCATTAAATATCTCGAAATCTTATTTTTGCAGATACTGCCGTTTACCTTCCCACGGCAGAATTATACGTCGTTATTGCTTATTTTTAAGTTACCAACTTGCTTCTTTAGTATTACACAGGTAACTTATAAACCTAGCACTCGTAGTACGCGTCATCTTGTTCTACCGTCTATAGAAGAGACGTTTTCTAGCTAATTCGTAGATTCAGCAACCACAATAACATTTCGATATGAAAACTAATGCTATTATAATGGTGTCTCCGCCGTTGTGGTGACACGGAAGTTTCTTCCCACCTTGTTTTTCCTAGATTTATGATTTTTCTACTTTCACTCAGTATTATTTTAATATAATTATTCTAACTATTCTAATTCTCACACATATTTCAAACAAACACCCTCTATAGTAGTTTTTATGGGCTTTCCCTATGATACTAAATACAAAGTGATACTGAATTCATTTCGAGTATAAAAGAGCTGTTTTCTGCAATTTTATGGCTTTGAAATTATATTTAAAATACTTTCTGGTATCTCAAACTTGTTTTCTTGCATTGTCACTGACTCTGAACAATGTTCTCAATTTAAAATTTCTAGTTCATGGGAAGTTTAGCTAAAAACTACACACAAGATTTGATTCGAACAGACACGCATCAAACCGAGTAAACAAAAACACGGTAAAAACGGTTCTGGGAGGGGGATTTAACGCCAAGTCCTCTTTAAACTGAGGGAGCGAATGTTCCCACGTGAAATCTTGAATACTTAACCTATGGCCAAACTTTATCTCTACCATTTATTACAAGTTTATGGATTAATTTCAGCCATGCTGTAAAATACTGTTCTTTAAAAATCTGATGACCCTTTTAAAAAATCTGACTCTTGGACACCTTATAAATAAGTTATATGTTTTAATAATTTAAAAGATAGAAAACGTCAATTGGAGCTGTCTTTTTTATATTAAATTTTTTTTTTTCGTTTTCTGTAAGATAAATAACAAATAACACTTATTTTATCTGAAAAGATATTTTCTAAAGTTGCATAAAATAAGTAAAACAAATCTCGACTTACTTTGAAGACATCACTGGCTGTACTCGCTTTTGTTTACAACTATAAAGAATCTTTTATTTAACTAGGAATGCATCTATCTCAGAGATTTATCTCATAAAACTTCTGTCTTAGTTATAATCCAACGTAAGAAGTGAAGCAGAAACTTTTACAGTGGAAACAATTTCTTCTGTCATTACGATTTCGACATAGAAATCCAAAAACTCGATCTCTTTCGATTCTGATTGTAAGTATCATTCCTCCGTACACTAAGACTTTATAAATCGCGCGGATTAGGTCCAGGCTGCAACTTCGACAGGATTATTAGAGGATGATAACAATTTTCTGTTGTTCGGCCTTCTTCCAAACGGTAGACTTGCAATCAAAATTTTCTTTGGCATGAAGGAAGCAGGATACGATTCAGAGGTACTCATAAAAGCAAACATATACGGATTATTTTGCGAGGTTTTAAAGTTCTTGTGTAATTTTATTTTTTTAAACTTTTAATCATTCAGTTTTTCGTAATTGAATTGCCTTTACAGTGGATTTTGTAGTTTTTGTACAGTTAAAATATACAGGGTTAGCATAAAAGAATATCCCAGGTTTTAAAAATTTATAATTCATAAACTATTACACTTAGCGCTATAAATGATACATATAAATAAAGATTAACTCTGTTCAAGTTTATTTTCATTCTCAAATGTTTGATGTGTGTACCTTTCGTAACGCAACACACATCTAACATACATTTTGGAAAGTTTCACTGTCAATTCTTCGTAATTCTACGTATGCAATCTTTCAGAACTTGCAATGTTGTAGGCAATGTTTTTATATACACGCTGTCTTTGGCGAAACCCCTTACAAATCACATGGGCTTAGGTTAGGGGATCTGGCTAGCCAATGCATAAAGGGTAAATCATCAACACCTGCAAGGCCAATCCAGCATTGCGAAATATCAGTGGTGCAGCGAAGTGAGGGGGGAGGAAGTTTGGGGGTACAACGAAGGTCTTGGTTTTAACATTGTTGCCAATCCTAATACAGTAATTAATACGCGTGTAAAGCTGTTGTGACCAAAAAACCTCGTCCAGGAAGAATTTCTGGCTGCGCTAGTGCGGAACAACACGTTTTGACCAGGTTGAGTCAAAAGTTTTTTCGTATTTTCCCTGTCTTGGGTTGGCAGGCCTAACATATGCAAATTACAGTTCCTGTACAGCTGATCTAAAATGGTAGAGTGGAGTTTGACCTTGAAATCCTCATCAGTTGCAGTTGTTTCTCGTACCTGTGCAGACGTTGCAGTCTCATGAAATGACGGATAAGCTAGCAATTCGTGTTATTTTGCGTTTCCGCTGGAAAAACAGGTCTTAACGCAAGGGCAGCGGCAAAAGAAATTAATGCTGTTGAGGGTCCAGGTCTGTGAATGAGCGCACTGCTCAAAATTGGTTTAAGCGTTTCAAGGAAGGTTATAGGACCCTTGAAGAGAAACCAAGATCTGTTGCCGATAACGAAAATTTGCTGGGAGCTATCCAACACCATCCGAAGTCTAGCACCCGAGCATTATCCACGGAACTTGGTCCTTCCCAAAGTACCATCAATCAACACTTCCACCAACTGGGGCTCGCGAATAGGCACTGTCGAAAAGTACTTTTGTAGGTGAAAATACGAAAAAACTTTCGACTGAACGTAGTAGTTACGTATGTTCAAAAAAACTTGGACATATTATTTGTATTTTTATGTATAATTCAAAGTAGGAAAATAAATAGTTTATGAAATGTAAATTTTCAAAACCAGGATATTCTTTATGCTAATCCTGTATACATTATAACAGTGAGTCGTCAGTTATACAATGTTTGACATACGTGAATTTTCGCTACGTACCTACTACTGACGTGTGCGCTTGTGCTTCAACTGCTGCAGACAACCAATAAAAAGCCGGTAGTTTATGTGATAGCTTTGGCATGCTGTAAAAAATGAAACAACTAAATTTAATAAACGTAGATTCCCCTAATGAACTATTTCAAGATTTAACGTGGGATAAAAAACTTGATGTATAAATTACTTTTAAATAAAAAAAACCGCCTTCAAAAAATACCCAGGAACTAAAAAGCAAAAAATAACTGATTACACTTACATACTATTTCCTACCCAAACATAGAAATGAAATTTATTTTACAATTCTAGTAGAAAAATCAACTGAACTAAACACTGAATTATAAAATAAACACTAAATTAAATTACTGTACGATGAATTATTTAAAATACCTAACTAGTTATATACGATCTCTTAATTTTTAATAACCTTTTGAAGTCGGGGCCTCAACATAAACAACTACATAATGTAACTGACAACCCACCGAATTCTGAATTAAACACTAATTTAACTATACGCGAAATTAGTCTTTAAAACTAAACCTACTTAGTTACGTTAGGTAGTAGTTTATAGGAGGCCCCAACTTCAAAAGGTTATTAAAAATTAAGCGATCGTATATAATTAGTTAGGTATTTAAAATTAATTAATTCATCGTACAGTAATTTAAATCAGTGTTTATTTTGTAATTCGGTGCTTAGTTGATTTTTGTACTGTAATTGTAAAGTAAATTTCATTTCTATGTTTGGGTAGGAAATAGAATGTAAGTGTTTATTTTACAGTTATATTTTGTTTTTTAGTTCCTGGGTATTTTTTAAGGCGGTTTTTTTTTATTTAAAAGTAATTTATTTTTTGCTTTATAGTGGTGTAAATAACACGGCGAGCGACTCGGAGACTTCCGACGACTGTGAAGAAAGGCTTTTTCAAATGCGTAACTATGCACAAAAAAAAAAAAAATGTCTTTATCATTTGTTCAACTTTATCAAAGTTTGCTTTCCGAAAGCAAATGCACGAGTCACTAAAAAAAATCGCTTTAAGTTTAAATTTGTAAAATTGTAATAGAATTGTAATATTGTGAATTGTAATTTATGTTTCGCAATTAGTGTCATGTAACTCGTGATAAAAGTCGCATGTTTCTTCACATGGCCCCACTATAGATGAGGATTAAAAATTCCACTAGAATGAATTTTATGTTTGGTTCAGAGAATCCTTAATTCAAAATTTTCATTATCATTACTCTTAATAATTATATTTTTAGTACTTTCTTTGACTATAGGTAAAGCAAGTATAAACCTTTGTTTTATGGCCTTTGTTATCAATGGGTTTTATTTTTAATCGTTTGTGAGGGAATTTGCATGAAATTTACTGTTTTACCCTTAACTTTTCCCTAAAGAACAAATAGGGTGAATCAAAGATTTGGAACGTAAGTTAGACCACCCCTAAACAAAACCACCACTCCACCACTAAACGAAAAAAAGAATAAAACCCGGTTCACTAAGTGAGACGATATACAAAGTTAATGAAGTACAAATCGATTTGAATGTTAGTACTATCCAACCACGGATTGCATGGAATTTTCAAACGTCCAGATAAGACGAATCTACGTGAATAAGGGGGAAAGTAAAAATTTGATGCGCATATTCCACTCATTTGAATGAGACTCTGCTTCTGCAAAAGCTGACATCGGTAAAAAAATCGTAGATTTGTCCATTTCCAGCTGTAAAACGGATGTTTGTCTTTCCATACAATCCGTGGTCAGACAGTATGATATTTGAAGAGTTCCCTCAATTTCATCAAACCTGAACTTGATTACCATTAGACCGCCGAGGAAGTATACCGTTTCAAACAGAAAAAGAATTTTCCTTATCGATACAGGCAGGGGCGTGCACAGAAATTTTAGAACCCATCACAAATGACTTTTCCTCGCCTCTCTCCATATTGTTTATCCTATATTTCACTCTTAGTTATAAAAATATTGGACCCCCTTCAGGCTCGGGCCCGGGTCAATAGGTGTCCCTCCCCCCTCCCTTTGCACGCCCCTGGGTACAGGTGTCTTCGAGTATTTATGGAACATGTACAAAGGAAAAACAAATCCGGCGAGTTCAGAACCTCCTCCTTTTTATGAAGCCTGCTAATTAATATAACCCTAATTTCAAATTGAACTGGCGGCATCGTGAAATAGTAAACGTAGAATATTGGTTTAACTTTAGAAATCATACACAGTTATAATGTATATTATTAAAGAATATAAATTAAATCGTGGGGGAGGGGTGTTCTGTATTCAATTCCCCCTCATTTGAACACTAAATATATTTAAAAATTGGAATATTAAAAAAGAACTTTATATTTTAGTGCCTAAATAAAGTTATTTATTAGTAAATAAAATATTAAGGTAATTGATTCAACTATTAAAGAGCAAAATGTATGTAACTTACTGCTTTGCTACGCAGTAATAAATACATTAGTAAAACCTATAGTAAAAAAATTATCATGCGGCGCAGCGTTGAGAAAATTAATCATCCATGTGCCGCGAGAATTAAATATCGTTCAAGAGAAAGCCAAAACTTTAGGTGTGAAAATACACCGATCACAGCAACACCACGTGACCATGACGTATGAAATTTAAAGTTTCTTAGATTTCTCTGGGACCCCTTATCAGATCCAGACCAAATTACAATGGAACCATCTGGAAAGTATACCCTTCCAAAGAAAAAAAAAAATTCAAATCGGTCCTGTAGTTTTGGAATAATTCGAAAACACACATAAAAAGCCGCAATACAAAATCATAACCTCCTTTTTTGAAGTCGGTTAAAAATGTATAGAAAAACCCGTTTGAAGTGCGCAAGTAATGTCTTTAAAATGAACTATTTTATGGATAAAAACATTGTAAGGTTGGATAAACAAAAAGTTGATAACAAAAAAAAGGTGATTAACTTTTTACAAGTAACTAACAAAGAGAAAATGTCTTGAGCTAAATGTGAGTTAGTTTTGAGATTTGCCAAACAACCTACATAGCATACATGGACTTATCCAGATAGGGGCAAGGGAGGGCAACTTCCCCAACTTTCAAAGTCGAAAATATTTCAAATAATACCAAAAAAATGATGATAAAAAAACTTCAAAAAAAGTTTACTCGGCGGTTGATTTAGTCTCTACACTAAGCGATGAGATTGTATATAATCTTTGGGTGTTAATTGAAAATGGAAAGTTATGGGTGTTTAGTTGTTTAAATCGTCGCAATATCACTATGCTGGTCACGTAGCGCAAGATAATACAACCTGATAAACATTTCCCTTTTTCCACAAACTGCATTTAAAAAAGGACTTTGCAAAAGTAGGTTTCATGTTACCTCTCCCCTTATGCACGTAAAAATGTTTAAATACTGAAAAGTACGTCTCCTCAACAGGTCCGTCATATCGGTCGACGATCGGCAGGTCGAGGTTGTCAACTGCCTCCTGACTTTAGAAAATTAATGTATTTACATTAAAATGGGAGTGGTTTTGGTATAATTTAATGCATTATTTCCAGGGATCGAACGGCATACTTAACGCATTTTGCCGGAGAAAAAACAAAATAAAAATGCATAATAATATCATGTTTCCAAAATCAGAGGGAGGGGAGGCAGTTACCCCCCCCCCCCCCCGATTCAGCCAATGCCTGCCCAACCTTCCATTTTGGACTGGGTACGCCCTTGATAGTATAGACAACCTGTGGCCTTTACTAAGCATCAACACTTTGTGACAAGTAGTGTCACATTTGTGTACATTGTTTGTTTTATGATTAAGTAACTTGAATAATTTGTGTTTATTATCTAAACCATTATAACTTTGTTACTACCAAATAACAGATACCAGTAAAAATAATTTTGACAAATGCTAATTTTTGCACGACATTAGACATTTATTAAAACGAAATAGTATTTAAGTGTTCATTTATAGATTAGACTATCGTATTCTTAAAAACTAATAAGCAAACGTTTTTACAAAAAATCAACAACATTTATGATGTGAAATACAAATTTTACAAATTAGTTAGCCAAAAGAAAATATTTATTGAATTAAATTTACGGGGGGGGGGGGGATGAAAATACCTATCGTTGCAAGGTAGGGAAACCGTCCAAATTCATCGTTACCGCAAATGTTCTATGTAACTTCCTTTCGTTACTCTGCAAATGTCTCATCAAGGAATCAGTTCTTGTCGTAGATTTTTCAGCATGTTTTCGTCGAACAAATTAATTTCAGTGGCGATTCTTGACTAAAGTTCAGGAATGAATATAGCAAGTTGCACTTGATACTTTATAAATGTAATAACATCGAAATACGGCGGTTATAAATCTAGTAATAGTGATGGCAATTGAACAGTTCCAGTACAGTAAGTAATCTCCAAGACAGCTTCTTCTTTAAAGAAAATGCATCGAAAAATTTATGATTAAACACAAGATATATTACTACTAATTTAATATTAAACTGGTTTATTTCATTTAATATTTCGGAAGTTCTTAACTTAGGAAATTGACTATTTTATTTGTAGACTCCAGGTATATCTTTCCAGTTTCAAGACTTCTAGATTTTCATTATTTTATCTGAAAAAAAAATCCTCCAAGTATTTTCTGTTGTATAAATAAATACATTTTTTTACGCTGTATTTGTCGTATTTATCAATCGTCCTCATAACGAATTCTTGAATCTTTAAAACATTTCGTACTTATTTCTGAAAACGATAAGAGAATCCAAGACGGATATCATAAGCAAAATATGTTACAATATTTAGTACATAATAATGCTTCAAACGTCCTGAGACTGTTATACAGAATAAAGTGTTCATTTTGCGTCCCATGTAATTTTTTCAATACCACGTTAGATGTACACATACAACAGCCATCGAACATCCTTAAAGATTCATCTTGATGGCTATGGTTCTCTGAAATTTTTTATTGAGATATTTCATTCACTCGATACTGACAGAAATTTGATAGAAAATAACAGATAAAGCTTTCAGATTTGTGTCTAAAAATAGATAATAATATATATTACACTCGCAGCGTAAGATTTTTACTGCAGCAGTACTGTGAAATTTAATATTTAAGCATCGGGACAGTACCGCGGACTAGAAGCTGAATATTGAAAAATAAATATTTAACTATTTGCAGAAAAATCCGGTGAAATCTGAATTGTTTTCTTATTGATATTGATACAACAAGTCTTTTGGTTGACATGCAATTTATTATTTATAAAAGAAAACATTGAATATCACTTTACTAGACAAAAGTGATTTTCAATCGCGACTTTATGGATTTACCTGATTTTTGTCCATATTTGTGCTAAATACTTTTGGGAATTTACAGGTAATTTTTCCCTTATGTTTCTTCTTTAGTGCGCTTTGAGAAATTAAGCAGTTATAAACATTCAAGAACCCACAAGTTTTGCACTGATTAGTGCATTTAATTTTTCTTTTTTAAGAGATTAATTAGATGTAGGACAAATAAATCAGAGAATAAAGTCGATATCTTAAACTGGTTACACAAGCATGAAACGAGCGGATGTGTGTATCACATGACTTTCTTGAACTCCAATTTAATGCCATTTCCCCATTATTGGGAATTTTAATGTAATTTAATTGTTTACTCTCTAAATATCACCAACAGTGGCCAAATTAAAACCAAATTATTAAAAAAAAAAAAAAAATTGCGAAGTTGGCGACTAAACTTGGCGACCAAAAGACTGGTGATATATCGCCAATTGTTCGCCAAATTATAACACCACTTGAGTTTACATCGATATTAACAATGATTTCCTCCTAAAAAGGGGCAAAAGACCCACTTAGGAACATCCGAATGCAACCTAATGGGAAGGTGCAAAACTAGGCCCCACTAGAAGTCTACGTACCAAATTTCAACTTTCTAGGACATACCGTTGTAATTAACTCGGGGGTCGTCAAAATGGATATTTCGAGTGTCTGTAGGTTTCTAGGTATATCTGCGTGTAGTCGGGTCAAAAAAAAAAAAAAAAAAAAAAAACTCAAAATTCATTCGGAGATGAGAAAAATGGAAATTAAGGCCGGTTTTTGAGTGAATTTTTTCTCGCGAATACAATACTTCCTTTTTTGTAAAAGGAAGTAAAAATTAATACTTTGAAAGAATCCACGATTTTATATTTTCAGCACCCTTACACTTCGTAGCATTGAAATATTGGTCAAACGAAACCCCGAAACATGTGTCTGCATTTCAATTGCTTCTTTGTTCACGATTGCTACGTAGTTCACTACACTTACTTTGAAGCATAAAGGCATTTTCTCATTTCTTACTTCATAATGTTTTGCAGGAATAATTGTAAAGAGTTTATTAAATAAAGTATTCATTATGCAACTCTGAAATTAGAAATAATGATTTATAATGTTTTAAACACGTTTGTGAACTAATTTTGCAAGTTGATGATAATCAAGGGCGTTTTACAACCAAATTGCACCAAAATTTCAATCTAAAAGCGCAAAATTCTTGAACAGCTTTTCATATATACAGAGTGATCGGAACATGTGTCGCCAAATTTTAAAAAGGGCTAGAGGGGTCGTGAGCATTCAATACATACAGTTGTCCCTCGTATTACACGTTTAATTCGTATTGGTAGGGTCGAAACCGTGTTATATGAGACTTTTTTTATAAATGAGCCGCTCAGAAGCCAATGCGGTTAAGTCCATTTTTGGAAATTTTGATGAAATAAATATTAATCTTCTTAGTTATTAAAGGATTTACTCGTTGGTTATTTTTTTCTAGGTTAGACAGCCCTTTTTTTAATAGCTTCTGAACATATTGTATAATAATTTCAAAAGCCATTGTGAATAAGTCCACCTTTTATCAATATTTTTTTACGTAAACTTTGAAGCAAAAATTAAATTATTCTTCTTCTTTCGATATTTGTTGACAACACTGAAAAACAAGAAATTCATTGTACAAGAAGTCATAATCCCAGTGGCAGATACTTGAATTCAGATCTTTCTATTGCAAAAATGTATAACCTGTATGTCGAACAATGTAATGAAGAGCAAATTGTACCAGTAAAGGAAAAGTTTTACTACCATATATTTTCAACAAAATTTAACTACATTTTAAGCAACCTTCAAAAGTTACTTGTGCAAAATCTGATTATTTGGTAATAAAAAAACAATCTACAATAGATGAAGAAAAAAATGCAGCTGAAGTTGAACATGACGAACACTTGCGAAATGCAGAAATTGCCCGTAATAGTATGGCTAATGATCGACTAAGAGCTTCAGACGAAATATACGTGTTTAGTTTTGATCTAGTAGTTTTGTGTTTAGTTTTGATTTAGTTTTCCGAAACTATCCACATCAGTGGCCTATTACAACAGAAACTTATTTGTATACAATCTTTGTTGCCATGATTTAAAGACTAACGAGGGCTACATGCATGTTTGGCCTATAACCCAAGCATCGCGGGGTTCACAAGAAGTGTCATCGTGTTTAAACTAAACACATTAAATTGTGCGCAAAGGATTTTCAAAAAATTATAATGTATTCAGATTCATGTTCAGGACAGAATCGAAATATAAAACCTGTGTTAAGTATACTGAAATTGGTTCAGAGTGAAGATATAAAAGCTGAATTAATTGAGCTTAAAGTTTTATTAAGTGGACACAGTTATTTGCCCAATGATGCTGATTTTGCAGTTATAGAAGCTTATGCAAAAAAATTCCGTATATTTATAACCCTAGTGACTGGTATCATGTAATACAAAATAGTAAAAGAAAGAACCCTTTCAGAGTTGTCGAAATGAATCCACAAAAATTTCTTTCCACAAAACTATTGGAAGAAGCTGTTACCAACAGAAAAAAATCAACAAGTGGACTAGCAGTCAATTGGCTTAATATGAGATGGATAAAGTTGGAAATGTCAAACCCAAGCAGTATTAAGTTTAAACATAATTTTGACAAGGATGATACCTTTTATGTAATTGACATAAAAAATATAAATAGGTAGACCAGTAAATTAAAAAATAAATAACTCAACCTATATTCAGAACAATTTCAAGAGAAACAAAAAAAAAAGACATCATTGGTTTATTAAAGTATACACCTCCAATTCAACACCACATTTACAGGACATTAAGGACAACACATGGAGATCAAGATTTACATTTAAATAACTCGTAAGAAGATGGCGTTTGTTATGATGAATAAACATAAAACTTGTGACAATAAATGTTATTTTATTATTTTTACATACATTTCTTATATTTTTCATCTGCCAAAAGGTATAAGTCCTAAAATTTTTAAGATGCTGTCATTATTTCAATAAATACTTACGTTTTTATTTACACATCCTGTACATATCTTGTTTTTTTGCAGAGTTTACATTTCGAAAAAAGATTTTATACACTTTTTTAATTAAATTAATAAACCAAGAATTTTAAAAACTAATGCATCAAAAAACATTAATTTTCTCAATTTTTGTGTTTTGGACTTAACCGCATTGGCTTCTGAGCGGCTCAAATATTTTTTAACATCGTATTATATATACGAGGGCAAATCAAAAAGTCTTTACGCCTATTTGTTTTAAGCGAAAATATGGCTGGGAATACAAAACGAATATGTACATTCCCAGAAGTGACAGTTCCTTTAGCCGTATCTGCTTTTTGCTCGGAAGAGAGGAGCTGCTATCAGTCATTTAAGATGACGGTTCGTCTTCGGACTAGTGGTGCGACATCGATGGCAAAACATCGATGTTGGAAATTAAAACATCGATGGTATTGATACATCGACCAAAAAACATCGATGTTTCTGAACATCGATGTTTTAAAACATCGATCGTTTTGTCAATATTTAACATGCATTTTTTAGTATACTACACTACAAACTTACATAGATGATAATCTCTAACAAATGTTTCTTAATGGATCAGGGCATTGCGTCTGATTTAAGCAATACAAAAGAATACGAACCCCACGAATATATTGAAACTACTGAACTGCAAATCATAAATACAATTTAACAGGAATAATTTCGCAACATCTTGGTATTATAATAAGACAAAAAATGATAAGACATGCAACAATTGATACAAACTAGTTAAATCTGCGAAAATATATATCATAGCACTTACAGTCAGTTGTATGATGAGAAAGAGTTGTGCAAATTATATTAAAAGTTCAAAATTAATTCTGACAATTATTATTAAGAGCAAGAAATATGTTTTTAACTGTTAGTGCAAAAAAGTTAAACACAAATTGTGAGTAATTGGTGGACGGCTTATTGAGGGTAGACGCAGTGGCGGATACGAGTGAGGGGGTCATAACAACCCCCCCCCCTTCCCCAACCCACAACAGTATTTGAATGTTTGCTCTAAAAAATCAAAAACTTGATCGAAACCGTAAGAAATGTATACAAGGAGGAGGAGGAGGGGGATCATGACCCCCTCCTCCCATCAAAATCTGCGACAATGCTTTGTAATCTGTTTCAAGGTTCATTGCATTTGAGTAGTGAAAATGACTGCCTGAAAAAAAAAAAAAAAAAAAGCCGGACCGAAACATAATAAGAAACCATAAATAGTTCTCGATTTTTTCGGGGGGGGGGGATTAACAGTCACTTTTCTATTTATAGCATATGTATTTAAAATATGTAGACAGTAAAAATAGCTTTTCTCTAAACAGTTAGTCTGCGGCGCTGAGTTCAGGAGCAAGTAGAATGAAAAGTAATAAAGAAGTGTCTGACGCCTGTTTGCTTTTATAAGCAACAAATTTAATCAACGATAGTTTTTGTAAAACCATATTCAAAGCTTCAGGCATCGCTTCAATCGATAAAACATTTGAGTCCATAAATGTTTTTTTTTCTGTAAAGTCTCTATAGATTAGAAATAAGTAATATATAGGATTCTCTTTTAGTTTGAGAATTGGAGTCTTAGAATCGACTGCAAGAACTGGCAGCAGACTACCATTGTCGAGTTCTTCCAATAGCTTTGACCTCTTCCTCACCCTACAGTTAACTTTTACCATCTCGTAGTGATCTTTCCAAAAATCATCCTTAACACAGAAAAATCGATATTTTTCAATGTGCGCAAATAAATGAAATTTTTGGAGCACTTCCATACGGAAATTTAATTACCTAGCGAGAAAATTGAAGCAAATTTTACTATATTTTTTAATTATAATACAAAAATATCAACATCGAAGAAACAACGAAACCAAAACATCGATGTTCCAAAAACATCGAAAGTAAAACATCTATGTTTTAACATAAACATCGAAGTTTCCAAAACATCGACATCGATGTCGCACCCCTACTTCAGACGTCCACAGCTTATGAGCAGCGAAGTGTATACACGCGTAGCAATGACAATGCAGCATTCGTTAAAGCTTGTGAGAGTGGCAGTTTATTGTGACACATGCAAAACAACTACAGGCTGCAAAATTTTAACAACTGCTTTAAACATTTCTTATGAACTAAATTGCTGCGCAAAATTGTCTTTGTGCAGTAAATTTGTGACCTTTTTCGCATCCAACAGCTTTTGATTTTGTATACAAGTTGTTTGCGACCACATGTTCATGTATACTTCTTGCTTGTTTACGTTTCCTCTAATTCTCTTTAGAAATCGGTTATACATTTACCAACCGCCTTGTATGTACGTAGAGATAGTTCGTAGTTTGTTTAATGAGTTCATAAAATTGGTTCCGCACGACTAAAAATTGGTGTCCAAAAACAGATTTCAACCATTTTAGACAATTTCACAGTTGACAAGAATTTAATTTTGAGTTACATGTGCAACGACAGGTAAGCAAGATCGAACTGTAAACATAATATGCCACGTAAGTTCATATACAAACGGTGAAGCACAAAACTGGCTTGGAAATACAGAACTCAACAGAATTCTTTCAAGGTTTGGAGGTTTTTTATAAAAACAATTTCAAATACCGCATCACAATTTACATTACTTAATAATTGTTACAAGTAGGCTTGGTTTATAAGTGGTCAATGTGACCTTTTGGTAATGCGGAAGACATTAACTATGAAAGAAAATCACTAATTACACTGCCCATATTAATTTTTGCTTGATTATATCAAAAATGATATGTGTGTAAGTCTTATGTCCCATGAATTGACAGAATTAAAAAGAAAAAACCGAATAACATTAATTTCCTTCAATCGTGTACCGAATTTACAGGTTCATGTATTGACACACAATTGTGGATTATAACAATTTATCAAATGGGAACAAAGTCATTTACCAAAACTCTCCATTAGGTGAAAAAACCAAAATAGGCCAACAGTAAAATAGTTTTGAGCTATTTTCTGGGTACAAAGCTGAGCACTAAACCATAACATATTATGTCCAAGAGTAAAAGGTTTTGCTATTAAAAAATCAAGGTGCTGTCGTCGTTTTAATTTTTGATTGTGCTCTTTTGAACGAGAACCTGAACTTTGAGTGTTGCGTGATCCCCAAAACTCTAATATACCACCACGTCACATCCTTAGATCGAAGTACTTGAACCTAAACTAGTGGATTAAAATTCGGAGAATTTGTATTCTTTTGAGAGAAAAAAAGTTTCCGTTTGACAGATTCAGTCAGGATATGTTCTCATTTGTTTGAAACCAAAACTGTAGGGGACGAATCTGTTACTTTTTAATCAAAATATCTAAATTTACTTTTTAGTAAACTAGGATTTGTTCTGTTTGGACTTGCTGGAGATGGGGTTCGGTTACCAAAAAACGAATTTTTCTAAAAATTGCATTTATTTGTTTTTGATAAAATGTTTGGAAAATTGTAGGATTAACCAGGGTAATTGTGAATGGTTTTTAATGTTTTAAAGAAAAATCATTAATTTAAAAAAAATGTTTAAAAATATCACATTTCAGAATGCATATTCAAACTAATACATCAATCAGGATGTACCACGCATTTTTTTTTTACAAATTCTTTACAAAAATAAAAAAAATATGAGGCAGTTACAATTACTTGGAACAGATTTGTAAATCACGTGATTTTTGGGGTAATTGTGAATGGTATCAGAAATGCTATTTAGAATGTATTATAATAGAAATGTGGTAGACGCGAATAAAGCTCTGTTAAAGATGTTCACGTTTGCCCTACTTTGAAAATGATGCCTTCATTTTCAGCTCTCATAATTCCACTTGTATAACACCGTTCACTAATTTCTCAAATTTACTAAAAATAGCAAGTGGGAAATAGTAGGAAAAAAATAATAATAGATGTTTAACATAAACTAAAAATGATATATTTTATCGATTTAATGAAAATGCAAACTTAAATTGTAAACTCAGACTTTTTTTTTGATACAAATATAAAAGTAAGAGGTTTTTTTTTAAGATATCAAACGTACGAGTCTCAAAAAATTACCACTTTAGTTTATTAATAACTCGAATAACATGTTTTATTTGTTAATGAGACTTAAAACATAGCTCTATTGCTCATTTACATCCGCATAATCAATGAAAAATATAAGTTATTCTTCGGTTCTTGTACGCTTCAAACAAGAAATGGCATAACACCAACTGTGTCTAAAATAAGGACTGAAAATACATCGAGTTCTTTGCATACAAAACTCAGTTTTTGTGTTACTGGTCCCGCAGGGGTGCCCATCCCCCCCAAGTTCAATGGCGCAAATCCCCCCCCCCCAAAAAATTGTTTCGCTTTCGAATCGTGTTAAACATAACAGTTTTTAGAGTGTCTAATTTCCAGTAAAATTTACGGGGGGGGGGGGTAGCGCTAACAAATAGCATTTCAACTGAAATATTGTTGTATTGCTGACCCGCCTTGCTTTCCCGAATTTCACAACGTGAACCTTGAGAAAACAAGTTTTAGGTACCCCTGAATTTTGCTACACCTTATTTGCATTTTTTTTTTCAAACGTATGGATACTTACAGGGAGAGTGGATTCAACTTTCTGGCTTGGGATGGAAGCACCGCTACATGTATACAATATGAACCTTGAAACGGAAATTTATTGTCACTTAGATAAGGGGTCTGGGAGTTTCTCCTCCGGAAAATTTTTTAAATTGTAGTTTTAAAACCAGTTTTAGACTATCTCTGGTGATGTTAGGGATATAAAAGGTTTGGTGGCCCCTTCCCGGTAATTTTTCAATATTGAAACTTTAAAAGCACAATTGTGGTTAGAGAGAGAAGAGATCCTAGGGTTCAACCCAGTAAAATTTTTAAAATTAAAGTTTTAGAAACGCTTATCTATGGTAGGGGGACAAGCAGTTTTCTGAAATTGAATTTCTAAAATTGCAATTGTAGCCGACATTTGTGACGTTAAGAAAACGATTTTTCGGAAGCTCTTCCGGAATTTTTCCCGAAATTGAAGCTCTGAAAACCAAATTTAAGACGATTCTTTAATAAGGTTGACAAGAGTGGGGGAGTGGAAGGAAGAGGGGCGCTCCACTTAAATTTTCGAACTTGTAGCTTTAAAAACGCAGTTTTGATCGATCTTGATAATTTTAGTGGAAGGTGAATTTTGATGCCATTCCCCCGGCAATTTTTTGAAATTGATACTCCAAAAACTCAATTCCAGGCTTATCTTTGATCGTGTTAAGGAAAGGGGGCTCTCTCTTATAAATTTTTCGAAATTGCAGTATTAGAAGCGCAGTTTTAGATGACTCTTGATGATAATGAGGGTGTTATTCTGACCTTACAGTGACATTACTCTCCTGGAAGTTTTCCAAAATTGAAGTCGCATAATCAAAAAAGATGGATCACACACACCGTGACAGATATTTTTCGGAAATCCCCAAAAATGGATTCAGCTATTCAGCACACATCAAAAATCAAAACTCGAGAATTTTAACGAATCAAATATCCTTCTATATACATCAGATATGGAAGAAAGTAAATATGATTTACGAAAAATAATATAAACACCATAAGAACAGACTATTCTACTTCCATCAGCGAAAACCAACTTCACTGAAAGTTTTAATAAAAATCATCTAATGATAAATTTAAACAATCAGTTTAAAAATGGTAGAGAAGATGGGAGTGAAGTGAAATGAAAAATTCTTCATAAGCTCAAGCTGAGTTTCTGAGTTAATGAAGAGAATATATTAATTGTCGATTTGAGGGATAAAAATTATGTTCTTCTTAAATTTCAAAACTAGTTCTAAACAATTGTCAAGGTGCATATGAAAGACCACTAGAGCATACTGGTCAGAATTATTACAAACAATAAAACATTTTTAACCTCTCTCCCTCTCATCACTGTCACACATATTCATCATGCAGAATTGTGATACTTCCAGAACATTTATACAAAATTTAAAAGAAATCAAATCGTCTGATCCAACTTTGAAACGGACAGCAACTCCATGCCGTCTAAGATGTTCATTTCATTGAAAAAGAGACACGTTCATTAAATTTTGGAAAGAGTACCTGGGCCGTCACCAGGTCACAAAACTGGGGGGGGGGGGTAAGCTTTTGGCGGCCCCTTAATTGTTTTAAAATTGTTTCAAACGCATGTTCAAATATGCTGAGAGAGAGAAGATTTGACTTCTGGTTTAGCTGGGATAGTCATATTACTAGACCTTAGTACTAGCAATATAAATTTAATCGTAAAGGATAATATTCAATCAGAATTAGGGGATGTCAGAGGGCTACCTTCTTGCATTATTTCGAAATTGAAGACATAAAAACGCAGGTTTAGATAACATTTTAAGTTTGGGAGGAAATACATTGGATGTCCAGGATAGCTTCTCCCAATAATTTTTCCAAATTTAAGTTCCCAACACAATCAAACGTTACATTTAATTATGTTCAGAAGAAGGGGTCCAGGGGTTCTTCCCCGGGAATTTTCAAGATTGGAATTCGAAAAACAGTTTTAGACGACCTATGGTGATGTTAAGGGAGAAAGAGACTCGGGGTCATCGTTCTATAAATTTTTCAAAATTCAAACTTCAAGCACGCATTCCCAATTGTGAATTATTTCTGATTGTGACACACACGTAAAGGCGGGTCCGTGGGCTCTTCCCCGGGAAAAGTTTGAAAATTGCAGTTCGAAAAATGCAGTTTTAGACGATCTATGGTGATATTAAGGGGAAGACAGATGCGGACTCCCCCCCCCCAAATTTTTTGAAATTTTGAAGACTCAAAAACGCGATTGTGGAGATTTTTGTAAAAATTTAGTGTACCGCCAGTTTCCTGAAATTAAAGCTCCAAAAACGTAGTTTAAGCCAACTTTCGATGAAAAGTAAGGGGGAGGGAAAGTTTTGAAGGGGCTCGCGACCAAAAATGTTCCGTAATTGAAGCACTAAAACCGATGTTTAAGACATTTTTCGATGGTGTTGGCGAAAGGGGATGGGGAGGGAGAGGGCATTCTCTCAAAAAAAATACGATTTGTAGAAACCGCAGTTTCAGAAGATTTTTGGTAATGTTAATGGGTGGAGAGATTCGGAGTCCTCCCCTGGCAAATTTTCAAAATTGAAATTCAATTAACGCAGTCGTAGACGATTTTCAATACTGTAAGAGGAATAGAAGGTTTTGGTGATCTCCGAAAAATTTTCTGAATTGAAGCTTTAACAATGAAATTTTTGAGGATCTACGGTAATATTTGGACGACGACAGTTTCGGGACACCTCAGGGAGTTTTTTTTTAAATTAAAGTCCAAACGACGAAATTTATCCCACCTTGAATGATGATGAATGATTAATTGAGAGGGCGTTCCTCGGGGGTTACGTTGGGAGCACTCTCATAGTTTTTTGAAATTGCTGTTCTAAATACTCAGGTGTAGGCCATCTTTAATGACTTTACGGTAAGAGAAAAGGGGAGGGGTTTGAGAACGTTTTCCCGGGATTTTTTCAAAACTTAAGTTTTAAAAACTCACTTCCAGATCAGCTATGGGGACGTAAAAAGAAGGATTTGGAGTTCTCCACTTTTCCTTTCAGTTTGGCTACGTTCCTCCTATCTTCATTCTAAATTTTAATTATTGATAAAAATATTGTGGTGATATTTTCTTCCAATTTTCCTTTGCCAAACACGATAATTTACTTGGATTTTCAGTAATAAAATTTTCAATTTCTCGGCCTAATATTTTTGTTTTCTTGCAATACAAGTGTTAACGGTCTTAGAAAAAGAACTTTTAACATTTTGAACGGATGTGGTAATTTTCTGTGATACCTTAGGTCTCTGTTCCACTTCATCTTTTTCTAAATATGCCACCTGCATCTCTTGATTAAGCTTGGATTTACTTACGATTTTTACATTCCAACATTTAGAACTTTTGGTGTGAGTATTCATTACAATACTTTGAATCTCTCTTTGTATTTAAGTGTTTTTTTTTCTCTCTCTCTGTCCATTTCAAATTTATTTCGGCGACCCACACATTTTTCTCCACTCCCCCCAGCAATGATTTTCAGGACAATATTTTTCATTAAAAAAAAAAAAAAAACATATGGGAATTCTTCGCGACCCCTATCCTAAGGGATGTCTTAATGAAGCTCTCCTATTTATTTATGTATTCTTTTTTAACTGAAGAACCATGAAGCATGGTTTTTTATAACCAGGGCCGCCGAGAGACAAGGAGTGCACCATGTTAGTTTTGTATGCGGTCCTCCCTCCCATTATGCTAATTTTACTCTATACACAATAATTTAATTTGAGCCGAGCCCATAGTTTACAACTAGGCAGACATACCCACTCTGCGGTCTAGAGTACTGTACTGAATACTTTTTTTCTGCGTTAATTAAAATGTTTGAAGCGTACATTTCTGCGGGCCTTACTTAGATACTCTTAGTAAAAGAGAATAATGGATGCTCCTAAATTGTATTTTATGATTACGTTTTCTATTCAAATTTTACAGAAAAAATACTTTTTGTCACTGTTATTTCAATTGTTCATTTATAATTCCTATTTTTTTTTTAAACAGCGAAGAGTTTATCTTTTTCTTCGTTAGTTGCCTCTCTAAAATTAAATTGGTGGCCCCACTTCTGAAAAACTGTGAGGGGGGTGAACCCCCCCCCCCTAGGCAACGGCCCTGAAGAGTTTGTGAAGAAAGTATTATTAATGCATCTATTTCTTGTGGAATGAGTTTAAATATTTTTTCTTTCCGCAATTCAAAAATTTCATGTTCCCAAAAAGAAAAAAAAACCTTCTTTAAAAAAATCCCCCCAAAAAACTTTGATGGCGCAACTTGCGCCATAATTCCCCCCTGTGGGCATCCCTGACTGGCCCGACAAATCCCAATGATTTCGCCATCCTCTTTATCAACATTATTTTTTTTTTTTTGCAGACATACTTGTAGTACGTTGTACAGTCGGATCCCGACTACGCGAGGGATGCGTTCCTAGACTCCTCGCGCAAGTCGAAATTTCGCGTTGTGGAACAACGTATGTTTAGAATTTTTCATAAGCATACCTAATTATTTCAGACATGTGGTTAACACCCTTTAAGTTGTTTCAAACCATTTCTTAACTATATATTACCGTATCTTTTATAAAGAATCGACTTTTTACTGTATTTTAGAAAAAGCGTTTCTATTTAACATAAATTACTGTTATGAAGCACAAAATCAATGATTGTTTTCATGATATTTGTGTTTTGCTCAGACACTATTCTGCAAGATTCTGTATTAAATCTAAGTTCTGAACTTTTACGGAGTTCCTTTTCTTAAATTTTAATTGTACGTGTTGAAGATTCACTCATACCTAACTGTCGTGCTACCTTCGCAGCACTTTTTAATTGTTCAAGCATATAGATAATCTTGACCTTTTCTTTAATGGTCTGAAACATTCTCCTTTTCTTTCCACTTCCCCCAACTAGGATGAAAAAGTGCGTTTGGGAGCCATTCTATTTTATCAACGTTCATACGTAAAATGTAAAAAAAAAGAAAAAAAGAAAAAAAGTTAAGAATGGAAGCGGTTATTTGTATAAACTAAAGCAAAGCGCTGCTTAGACTAATACAGTGCGTGAAGTTCCGCATTCAGTGATGCTAAAGGGATGAAAGTCCATTCGCAAAACCAATATTTAGTGCCAACGAAGCCCATTCTATCGCTCCGCTGCTCCTTTCCAAAAAAAAAAAAAAAATCATGTTGCAGGCGAGCAATTTGCCTAACAGTAAAAAAAAAAAATAATTACTCAAGAAAAACTCGCGTAATAGCCATTTTGCGTAAGTCGGATCGCGTTGTAGCGGGATCTGACTGTTTTCAAATTCAGATCTACCCCAGATTTTTTAAATGAAGGAGTAATTGAAAATTTGTAATAAAACGCAAAACTTAAGAAAAACGAGAGAAATAAATATCTGAGCAAGTCGGCCACTTCAAAAGAAGTAGGTTTAAGCATTTATTTCTATAAAATTGAAACACACATAACACATTTAAGTTTACCAAATGCATTGTCAGTTCGAGGTTCTAGAAAAAAAAGCTATGCTTTTTTTCAGTAATGAAATGTATATATCAGGAGTTGGATGATTGTTTCCAGGAGCTAACAGCACATTAAGAAGGAACAAAACATTTTCCTATTAGTCATATTTTAATAATATATTAAAATTGTAGACGTCGTTCACAATTCCCTCAATTCACAATTACCTCACTCAGACCTACTTTTTTTTTTTTTTTTTTCACAACTCAATAACATAATTTTTGTTCTTATTATTTAGGAAACTGAAGCATAGAATTTAAATGTGTTTAGTTTTTAAAAAACTTTTGACGCATTTTCAAGCTTTACAAAATAGTGAATGAACATTTATTTTTAATGTAAGAACTAAATCTTCCGAAAAGTTTTTTAAGTTACTTTAAGCTACAGATTAATTAACATATAATAAAAAGTAAAAAAACATCAAAAAAATTCTACGCAATAAAAAAAAAGCTCTTATGCATGCATTTTAGTTTTAAAAAAAAGAAACAATCTTGCAAATTGAGAGTTTTCACCAATGACTAATTTTCTGAATGGCAGTCATGCTTTTTCTTCTTTTCTTTGCATTCCATGCTTGCTTTCTCTGTTTAATCAAATTCGTGTTATATTGCTGAATGTCTTATAAGAAAAACATTTTTTGGATATTTCACGTACGAAAATCATGGTCGATTCTTTTTCGTAATGTACTGCAAACTCATTTCGAGTCCAATTATTCTAATTATTTTGGGATTATAAGGTAGGCGGCGCTGTCGTAATGAAGTTTCGTTTTGGAAAGAGATGCATTCAATTAAGTTTATCCAATTTCAAAGGCACTTACGTCACAAGTGTTAATGAAAACAGATACTAAGAAATACATTTTTTATAGTTTTTTTTTAGAAGTGGCCTTTTTTTTTCAAAATGTGTTTCCAAAAGTTTATTATTTGATTAATCGTGCATGCTAGTGAATAAAATAAAACTAATTTTTGAAATGCGTATTTTGAACTTAAAATTTTTAATCACTTTTTCAACCTAAAGAAATAACTGTTTGCTAAAAAAAGATGAAAAATATGTCTTACATTAGCGTATGTTAAAAACATCTAGTAAAAATTACGTCTGGTATTTGTATATCATTAACTGCCGTTTTTTTAAAATAGTATATTAATGGAATAACTAATAATTTTTAGCAGAATTTTCCTACTTAGTATGGAGAAAATTCACTGTGGGAATCCAAACGTGTTACTATTACCGTACAATTTTTTTACATATACTCATTTACATAGTATACTATCATGAAAAGTAGTAGGGGAATCAAAGTTAAAAGTTTTAAAAAAATGAAAAATGAACTCAACATTTGTCACATTTCCGTTCCTTAGTTGAATTGATCATTATGTTCGTATGGAACAAAAACTTGTAGTTTTTTTTTTCTTTTTTTTCGAGCTTTTTTTTCCGAGTCAATCTGCTACACATATGAAATTTACTATTAGCAAAGTCAGCAAGTTACGGAGAAAACTATTAGAATTCTTCCATTAAGCCTAAAAAAATTAATACCGAAATAGTTTGTATTTTCATCCATAAAATGCATGTAAAATGAAGAAAATGGTAGCAGCATGCTTTTTATAAGCGGCGACTTTAAGTCTTTAACTCTCTTTCGACACCGTCTACTCTTTTTATATTGGAGTCGTTTAAGATTAAAAAGGAAAATCTTCGCTTGGCTGAAAATGATACTTTAAAAATCATTTTTAAAATTTCAAAAGCCTCTTTAAAATGTGAAAATTTTACTTTAGAAATACATTTTATACAATTACTATTGACTAGTCGACGTCTTTCAGCGTTTCGATTTTACACTATTAGGGTATACATGAATGCTTTCAGCTGTTTGATCTCATTAGTGAAACTTAATCTTGAAAGAACGCATCTTTAACTGTTGAAGATTGAAAGAAAAAAATCGAATTAATTTGAGTACTTCATTCTTTTTTTAAACTTTGGAAACTTAAATATATGTTAGGAAAGAAATTACTTTTCTTAATTTTCTAGTTCAATTTCCCCGCCAAAATGTTAATAAAAAAGCTAATAGCTTTTCTCAGATAAAAATTGAATCGATAAAGTAACTTCATCCTAACTTAAACCGCTTCCTTAATCAAGTTATTAGCATTGGGTTCAAGCAGACATTATTTAAGAGATTTTAAAAAACATTTGATGATTCTACCTTTTAATTAAAAAAAGCATTGAAATAACTTATGAATTGTACCTTATACTAGTTTAAAACATTTCCATTATTAGTACGGCGTTATAAGGAATTAATACATTGAAATTTTGACACACACACATATAATGCATTTGTGCCGAGACGAGGAGGTTCACAAATACCGCAATAAACTTGCATAAGGGACGGGACACTTATATAAAAGTGCAGACCATTCGAATGCTATTTGTATAACGTAATTTGAGAATTTGACTTAGCACAGATCTGCAAGAAGCTGATAATGATTCTGAGGCAATAGAAAGGATGACTGCACAAACTGTAAATGGACTACATCTATTTGTATGTAGAATAACCGGACTGAAGTGAGAGCGTTTGTAATCCCTTATATCCAGAACGCTTCTAAAACAGGTACACCGTATCGAATAATCATTGTGCCTCTAGCTGTATGTGTATGTGTGTGTGTGTGTTTTATCTACGTACAGATATGAAGAACTAATTTTTATTAAAAAAGTGATGAACACATTTTGATTTTTATTGTGTTATTTGAGTTTTAAATGAGCCTAAGGATTTTTTAATTTCTGATGCCGATTTGTTAACAGTTAAAACAGCTCAAATAAAGTTATATATAGTATATTATTGGTTAGCATTAGTTTGCGCATCAAGAGTTCAAAACAGCAATGGTGAAAAATTCATGTGACGGGGATGCAATCATTTAAATGTTCTAAAAGTTGCATTTTAATCTTTCTGTGTCCTTTTTTCCAGTTAATCTTCATTTGTTTCTTCAAGTCTTTGACAATTTCGATGATCAAATCTGGGGATCAATTCTCCCTTGTACATGTTTCGAACATTCAAAGCATCTAGTACATTGCTAGGCAGTAAAGATTAGTTGCGGAATGGAAAATCTGTTTAGAATGAAAAGTTTCGGGAATGGCGATGCGTCATTCACAAATGACCAGTAAATAATATGTTTTGAAGTATCAAAGTTCACAAAGCGGCAGGATGTATTCCATCTTTTTATTTCTGGACAGCAGCGTAAGCTGCCCAGACGCTTTATCAACCACTTTACATCGGTATTATAACCGTATCTTTAGCAATAAATTTACTTCATGGACAAGGACAGTGTGGGTTGCTTTTGAAACCATGCATTTGACTATCCTGTCCTTAACTACTTAAGGACAGTAGTTTTGGTCAAAGCTCCAAGGAACTACAATGATAATGAAGGAAAAAGGTTAAACGCAGGACAACCATTTCAAAACTTTCCAGAGGGGAATGTTGGGGAGGGAGGGGGGGGGGGGGGTTCCAAATCACTGTATCGTCGCTTGAAAGCAGGGTTACCAGATTTAAGAACAGTAATTACGGGACAGGCTTCTAGGAGTGAAAGGGGGGGGGGATCTTTTTGAGGTTGAGAGTAATTACTGGATATGATATATTTTTAAAGGATGCTTTCCGGGGGGGGGGGACGTAGACAATCTCTTCATGATAAATCTGAAAAAATCAATCGTAACAAAACCTTAAACCTTGCAAAATGTCGCCAATCAAAGTATAAAAAATCGTTTTCATTGCGATTGACGACCCATCAACGGAGATATATTTCTAACATTGGTCTATGAGCAAAGAGAAAGCAATCTTTCAGTTCCTCATGGTTCTTCCAAAACAAAAACCAAATTAAAACGAAAATATTTTTTGCGTTTGTTGCCACATGATTTTCTTATTGCTCTTTATTTCACAATTTTTTGTTTTACTTTATTTTTCTGCCTTAAAATATGTCTCGTTTTGTAAAATATGCATTATTAGCTAGAATACGAGACTTGAGCCGTCCTGTATGGAAGTTCCCCGGGACGCGGGACAATTTTACAAAATACGGGACTGTTCCTTGAAATCCGGGACGTCTGGCAACCCTGCTTGAAAGCAGCAGTAGGATATCTTCCTTTTTTTCCTGGGATTAGATATCTTACTGTTGCTCCGAGGCGACGATAAATATTATGGGGGAGAATCCAAAACATACCGAAATGGACAGGGTATATGAACCCTGTACTGGATTCGCAATAAATGTTTATAGTAAAAGGGGGGGAGAGGATTCATACTTCTGTATCGTTGCTGTGCTTACTCCGTCAGTCTTTTGTTTATTCTTGAGAATTGGTCTTTTTTTTTCTAAATTCACTGTTTTGAACTCATCCTAGCATGCTGTAACTATATGGTGAGATATCCCACAGCTTTTGAAAATGTTAACATTCGGTTTTTGTGTTTTTGCTTGTATTTATATGATTTCTGGTGTTATTAACCCAAACTAATACTAAAGAGAAACATATGGTTAAATCGAAAAAATTAAATAATCGTTTTTAAACTTCAGTTACAAAAAAAAAAGAAGAAAAATAATTAAATAAATAAAATCACAGCATCAATTAAAGGTTTAGCATGTAAAACATTTTTAAACTTCTTAGAGAAATTTAGAAACGTTTAATTATTTTTAAAGCTTGTTATTCATTATATGAAAAATTTTAAGTTGTTAATTTAAAATGTTAACTGTCTGAAATTTACTTCTTTTCCAGAATAAATGTTTCAGTGTTCAGCTCAAAAAGCAAAAAATATATATGAATTGCTTTAATTTTATTATATTCAATTCATTAAAACAATGAAATAAAACATTAAGTTTTATATTTCCATACGCAAAAATAGATGAAAAGAACAAACTATTTGCCTTAATTTAAAAATCAAAGTATTAAAGTATTATTTAAATAATGTAGTTATCTGATGATAAATCCTTATGACAAATCATTTTTTCGATGGAATACGTTAACGTCTCATATCAAAATCCTAGAAAACGTTCCAAATAGCATTTTAAGCTTTCTTTCGCATGAAAAATAAGTTTCCGCAGCTAACTTTCAGGTTTAATAATGACTGTCGATTTCGTGTGACATTTCCAGAGATCAATATTTGCCTTTGAAATATTCTAAAAGCTAGAAGGTACACATTTGTTGAACGGATTTTCTTTTCAATTGTTTGATTTTATTCTTACGGTTCGAGCTTTTAAGGTTTTGTGTTTTTATTTTGCTCAATTAAATGCGAAAAAGTATACCAAGTTATTTATAAGACTACTAAGCTTAAAACTTGGATTAGCCTAGTTTAAAGTAGAATGTATTAAAACACATTTTATATGCGCAATATTTTCTCCTCAAAATATTAAATTTGATTTTGTAATAAAATAATTCAGTCAGTTTTTTAAATCTTAGTATATTTGCATTAATGTTGGATCTTTTACTTTTTAACGTTTATTTATGAAATTCTAGATGAATTGTATGAAAAACAGTTTTAGTTGACTAATACAATTTGAGGCATCAATAGGAATTAGGAACTTGCGCCACGGCCAGATAATTTGATAATGTGCTTTGGTGATGTTTAACATGCAGGGAAAGGCTTTATCGTGACAAGGCTGAACTCGATCGGTAACTTAAATGTTTTACTGGTAAGACTGTCATTTCAGAGGGATGAAAAAACGAAAAAGCGGTCAACTATGACAGCTATCTACTGTAGTTTAGGGTTAATCCCCTGGAGTTAGGGTTGAAAATTGAACTGTCAAAACATCACAAAACAGGCAATTGCTTCGTCAAAATGTAGAAGTGAAGCAATTTTCATCCGTCATACCTTGACGGGCGACTTACTAGTTTAAAAACAAACAGCAACATAAAGATTTTTTAAGAAAACCTCATAACCAATTGCTCTTCAAAACACTTTTTGCACGCTTCGTGTAAAATGTCTCAAAATAAAAAAATAATTTAAAAAAAAGTAGTGTTCCCCATAAAAATATTCATTCAACAATCTAATAAAATCCTTTTTATTAAAACTGAAACAGGATTGAATCACACCTTCCTAAAGTTTTCAAACTCTTTGAGAAACGAAACAATACTTTAAACTATTCAAAGAAAATCCAATAGTTTTCAATTGATTTCTGTGTCCCTTTCTCTATGACACGGGAGAGCATTTTTCTTACATAAAATTGAGTTCACACTTTTCTACACCTGCACATGTCTAGAAAAGAAGTCTGCTACAGTGAATTGCTATGCTACTGAATCACCAGCGATAAAAAATCCTCACCACATTTTCAATCATGCCATAACTTGTTTATCGATACGAAACTATTTTCAAACATAATATTCTTAAGAGTTTTACTTGTAGTTTCTGGGCGAATTTTAGATTAAATATATCTGTAAGTATTTTTAAAAGTATTTTCAAAGGAAGAATGGAGAACTAAAATAAAGATGAAAATGGTGCACTGCGAATGGTCATCTTCCAAAGATCAGGGGTTTGGTATAAAAATGTCTCAAATAGGTTCATATAGACTCGTTGGCAATAATAAAAAAAGTACTATTTGTTTTAATTAATTATAGTTCATTTGGGTCGTTCCATATTAAATCAACAAATGGGCCGTGCCGCACGATTTTTGATTTCGATGAAATTTGGTAGGTAATATGTACCAATATTCTGCACCCCTAAGCTGTTCAATTTTTTTCTTGGAAAAAATTTACTCCTGATACTAGCTATCTTTTTGCTTCGCAGATGAGTAAAATTAGGCATTTTTGATCCTTCTTCTTAAAGCTCTGGCAAAATTAATTTAATTAGTACGAAGGTCAAACAAGTCTTATTGTAAAGTTGAAAGAATGAACTTTTATTTGTGCATAAAAAAGTATTTCAGTTAAGCTTAATTATAAATTTTCCGTTGTCAAACCATGTTTGAAAAAGTACCGTTTTCGACATTTTGATCCTAAAAAAAAAGTCGGTGAGGGACTTACAGTAGGACGCCAATTTTTTTATCTGTTATAATTAGTTATACATACTAGAAACAAAAAAAAAAAAGAAGGTTGATAGTAGTAGCCCTTTATGGTGAAAAAATGAAAAATGGGCTTTTTTTTCTCCCAAAAAACGGGATGGTTGTTCGGCGATAAAAATTTGAAAATGCTAGTGTATGAAGCCGTTACATTGCGCTTTGAAACGAAACAATGTCTGTTTTTTTTAAGCCTTTAAGAGATATAAACCTATAAATAAAACGCTTGTTTTGGAGAAAAATTATGTTTCGTAAATCTTATGTAATTAAAAACTGAGAGTATGTATCTATCTTTATAGTCATCTATGTCCAAGTTTCTTCTCCCGAACGACAGTGAACGGACCATCGAACCAGGTATCGACGGATTCCTAATCTTCCCGTCTTTATGTTGGGCTATTTAACATAATCCTCCGATAATAATTAGCGGAGATATCAATTAAAAACTATTAATTATGACACTTAGATTCCGACATAAAATCCCTATGTTTCGAAGGCTTTCCTCCATTCAAATTATTATTCAGTGCTTCATCTCAACTTTCCGCTACAATCCTTTTATTAAAATTTATATCCTGAAGAAAACATAGAGTAAAGAAATATACATAGAGAGACCTCGTCTATGGTAAAAAGGAGATGAAATTAAAGCCGGAATAATGGGATACAACGGTGCAATGATGAGCGGGGTTATGATAACATGATCGCTTCCCAATAATGGTTTTTACAAATCTCGCAAAAGGACCGTATAAAGTAGCTGCCGTATTGGTTTGCATTTTAATTCATGTTTTAATGTAATTTTGAAAACGTGCTTCATAAACTTGCAACGATATCTAAGATTACATTAACAACCAATTGAGATTCAGTAATGGAGTGTTTTGGATCAATATGTATTCAAGAAACTAAGAATCTTGGGATACAGTGGTGCAATTTACGGCTTCAATTTCTTAGTATAGCGGGGCCTCTCTATGTAATTTCTTTATTCTATGAAAGAAAATTATACTGAGACGAAAGATCTGTTGCCATTTTTTTCTTGAATAAGAAGAAGTTAAATTCTTGCATTTGTTTTAAATGCTTTTCCTGCAATCGGGGGATTTAAATGTTTACCTTTGGATTATTTTTCCGCACTCTACTGCAAAATTTTACAGTTATTATCATTATTATTTTTTTGTTCAAGTCTGAGTGTTGAACATGCGTCACTTGATATAAATTTTATTTTTGAAGTAGACTGAGTAAAGCCGGGCGACGCAGCTAGTATAGTTAACAAAAATTAACAGCTTTTTTTGTTGTTCTAAATTACATTTTGCTAATGTATTTCAATGAAATTAGGTTACATGATATTTTTTAAAGTATTTATCCAGTCTACTCTGTCTTTTTTAAGTAATGTGCAAAAGTCATTATTGAATTACTTTTAAGGCTTATATCTGTTTTACGCTCAAGAAACAAGACAGCTTTTGTTTCGTTTTAAAGGGCAATGTAATGGCTTCGTACCCTAGCATTTTCAAATTGTTATCATCTACCCCACAAATCGCTTTCGTGGAGTGAAATAACCCATTTTTTTCTGTTTTTCTTAAGTTAAAGCAATTTTTTCATTATAAAGGACTGCCAGTATCTGTTTTTTTTGTACTTCTAATATGCATAATTAACTGCAATAGGAAGAAAAAAATTTACACTGCCCTTTAAAACGAAACAAAAACGGTCTTGTTGTTCTTGGGCGTAGAAGAGATATAAGCCTTTAAAGTAATAAAATAATGGCTTTTGCATACTACTTAAAAGAGGCCAAGTAGACTTAATAAATAACTTAAAAAATGCCAAATAACCAAGTTTCATTGAAATACATTTGAAAATAATTTTAAACAGAAAATAGCTTTAAATTTGTATTAACTATATTTACGAAACATAGTTTTTCATTAAAAACAAGCGTTTTAATTAAAGGTTTATAACTCTTCTAAGCCTTAAAAAACAAGACAGTTTTTGTTTCGTTTTAAAGGGCAATACATCGACTTCGTATCCTAACATTTTTCAAACTTTTATTACCTAACAAACATGTCGCTTTTTGGGAGTAAAAAAGTCTTTTTTTCATTGTTTCTTAAGTTTAAGTAATTTTTTTCACCATAAAGAACTACTATTATCAACCTAATTTTTTCTGTGCTTCTAGTATGTATAACTAACTATAACAGGAAAAAAACATAGCGTCCTACTGTAAGTCTCTCACAGACTTTTTTAGGCTCAAAATATCGATAACGGCACTTTTTCAACCATGATCTGACATCGGAAAATTTATAATTAGGCTTAACTTAAATCTCTTCTTTTTATGCACAAATAAAAGTTCATTCTTTCACCTTTACAATAACACTTGTTTTTACTAAGATTACTAATAAAAATAGATTTGCTAGAGCCTTTAGAAAAGGATCAAAATGCCTGATTTTATTCATCCACGGAGCGAAAAACTACCTATATCTCAGGATTAAAAATTTCTCCTCAAAAATTATAAAAGTTTAGAGGTACAGAATATTGGTACATATTACCTACCATATTTCATCAAAATAAAAAATGGTGAGGCACGAAAATTTTTTGAAAATTTTTTGATTTTATATTGAATGGATTTCCATTTATGAAATGAAAATACTTGATTTCTTATATTATTTTTGATACTCCATAATAGAAGCATTCAATTAAGTCTTTACTGATTTTTTCAAACGTAACATTCACACCAAAATTTTTGTTTTGCGTTTTCAAAGTGATATGATCCTAACTACAAGAATGCAATATTTATAATTCGCTTTTTTTTTTTTTGAGAAATCACGATTGCTAATTCTTTTTATTTGACCGTCCTTGAAGTTGTGTTTCCTTTTTCAGCTTGAACCAGGGGCCTCTGCAGCACCACCGCTCATCGGCCTTTGCAGGTGCGCCTCCTCTGGTCCTGACCACTGTCCCCAGGATCCGGTGTCGTGCATGTCCTACTCTCACGCGCGCTCATACACATTCACACACATACGCGGGCGCCTTTGCACTCATACACACTGACACACATACGCGCTGACACACACACACCCGCCTTTATACACATACACTCACGCCTACATTTATACACCTGGGTCTACGCACACACACGAGCCTAGCCTACACATGCACGCACGCACGCCTACACACACATGCCTGCACACACACACACAACTATACTGCCGTGTGCAGGTAAACGGCAGTATCTGCAGAAATGAGTTTTTGAGATATTTGAAGAAATGTGTGGTGGATTCAATGCTAACAATAGGAAAATGTTGGAATTAGACGTTAGTTCCGAGCCTGTTTTTCGGCGGAAACCAAATAAGCGAGCTTGTACAATAAAGATAACGGGCAATAGATGACAAAAATGCAAAAAAATGAAAAATGAAAAATTTGCAGTTACTGCCCCTTACCTGCACACGGCAGTATACACACGTAACCACCCAGGAGGAAGGGCAAGCTTGAAGGGACAGGGGCCGTTTCTAGAAACAATAACTTCAATGATTAGGATCCTGCTTAAACTCGTGATTGGGAAAACATAATTTGAATTAAAAATTTCATAATTCAAATTAGTTTTTTTTTTGAGCAATCACGGTTGCTTATTGTTCTCACTTGACAGTCCTTGATGTTCCGTTTCCTTTTTCAGCTTGAACCAGGCCTGCAGCACCACCGTCCACCGGCGACGGCGCGGCTGGTCCTGAGCACTGTCCCCCGCAATCCACTTTTGCTGGGCGGTGGCGTCCATGTCCTACACACGCATGCTCATACACAGTCGCCTACGCGCGCACGCCTTTATACACATACAAACGCCTACGTGCACACACGTAAGCCTACACACACACGCACACAACTATATACACGTAAGCACCCAGGAGGAGGGACATGCTTGGGCGGGGGAGCCATTTCTAGGAACAATAACTCTAACCAGTCGAGTCTTGTCGCAACTCGTGATTGCGAAAATCATAATTTGAATTCAAAGAAAGTTTCAGAATTCAAATTACAGTTAATTTAGCTTCTTTTCTTAGTCGGGTCAGTTACAGGTACTAAAAACAAAAGGTATAGTCCGACCGTGAACAAATGACCCTCGTCAATCAGTTGAGAAAAAAGGTCCATTCCTTAAAATAGGTAGCGAAGGAAGAAAGGACGCGTACCATATTTTTGAGTTTAGCATCATTTTGGTGACATGAAAAAAAAAAAGAAATTTACTCCTAGTATATTTTTATTATGTGATAATTTAGACCTGAAAGATTTAAGTTGTGACGACAACTGCGTTGAGTTGGCGAAAAAGTAAAAGTGACATGTCGCATTATTTATAACAACCCTACTCAAGCCAATTTTCAATTGAAATTAATTACCGGGGCGTTGTTATCTCTGACCAATGGCTGCTGAAAGAAGTAAAACCAAGAACCACCCACTTACGTAGGATGTGACATGTCCAATGAGACAATGGCCTTGACCGTTCAAAATTTAAATGTTTTCCCTCTTTGTCTATTTTCTTAAATTCCAAGGTGACGTATTCAATCTATAGAAACAATGACGCACTTGTAAATTCCGTTCCAACTTTTCTCTCTATATCGCCCCTTCACGAAAATGGACAATTCTGAAACGGGGCGGGGCAGAGGCTCAACCTTTTGCGGCCGGACTATACCCAGTATTCGGCGATTTTCTCTAACACTTTAAATTCTGTAGACGTTTACAGAGAGTTTGCTTAGTAATTTTCAAATATTATTTTCAATGAAAACCTACAGGACATACAAAACTTATAAAATTTTATGTATCCAAATTTCATGGAATGATGTATGTAGATGGATAAAGTTTTCTTTTTTCAATAAAGAAGTTTCAATAAAGCTATCAAGTTAAGGTTAAAAAATAGATTACTTCTTTCTTTATAAACTAGAACAGCATTTCTTAAATTGTGTTCAGTGGAAACTAAGGGTTCCGTGAAGATCCTTCAACGGTTCCACGAAACTTGCATTATTTTGTAAAATTGAATTAACTTTAAAAATCAATAAAAGTTAGGTTCGATTGAAACTTTAAATCGGTGTTTTCCGAATAAACAGTAGAGAAATAGTCAAAAGGAATTGTGGATGAAATACCTTTTTTTTCAATACTTCAACCCTCAAAGATATGTTTGAAAGATATTTTACTGGCAGAAATTGGGCACATTAGCTGCCGATTATTTTCTAGAAACGTTTCTGAATCTTTTTTACAGCATGACATGGGAATTCAACTTTCATACAACAAGCCTGGTGTTAGTTTTTGAACTTGCCTTCTGAAAATATTTGAAAAGACTCTTCAAAGAAGACGAATTGGAGATATTCGTGTTATACATACACAACATGCTATTAGTAGTTAAATTTTCTTTTTTCGGCCGACCCTACCCCAAAAGCGAGTAAGCGCCCCTCATTAAAAGCCACTCATCCTCCTCCCCCCCTCCAAGATCAATAAAACACCAAAATGGCACCGAATACCTTCTGAAATAATCCATTCCAGAAGTTTTATTGACACAGTCTACATCGAGAACCCTACTTGAAGTCACGCTTGGCAATAATATTTGTACAGGATAATGACGGATAATTAATACACCGTAACATAACTATCTCATGCACAATCAATAAAACTCGGTTTCTGAGAAGAATATGAAAGTAAGAGTACTTACTACATTTGTAAAAAGTTAGTAATTAGTTTCGCTTACTGTAAAGTAAATTTTTGGAAGTAACATTTTTCTTACGAAACTTGCTCTAATGATTAAGAATGCGTTGTATTAGAAACATGTTCCGAATGAATAAAATTTAATCATCTTGCGCCACTGAGTGTTAGATTAGGTGGACAATGTTTCTATTAAAGATTTGATATTACTTATTAATTAATACACGATATTTTGCTACATGAAACTGTTTCCATAAAAAAGGCTGAAATATGCAAAACAAGTATATTCGTTTGATTAGTTTAAACAAAGAAAATTAAGACGTGATCTATTATTAATTTATGCAATCTAATGCAGGGTGAAAAAGTCTTGCAAACATAGAAACGATAACTTTTTCATCAAAGCTTGATAAATTCAATTAAACGGAGATGAAATTGTTTTGAAAAATATCAAATACCCGAAAACTATTATTTGGTGATTTTAATTAACAGTTAAGAAATAATTTTAACAATGGAATCCTCCGACATAAGAAATCATAATATTAATATTAATAATTGAAAAGAGCACAATTTCTAGTTCTCTTGTAGGTGTCATGGGCTCTTGAAAAATCATTGATTAATGGGAGTTGGTAATTTTAAATTTCTAAATTTTATGTACATTTTTTTCAAAACATTTTAATGATACAAACTATCAATTTTTTCTGTGATTTTATGAAATATTTAAATTTTTCTAAAGTCGAATTTTAAGGCAGGGATATTGATTTTTTAATGCATTAAATTTTAACCAAAAGTAACTTCGTAAATGAAAAAAAAAGACCGTTTCTGACCATAAAAACAGCTATGAGCTCTAAAGCAAAAATTTAACTTCTGTATACCTATGAACATATAAATAAAACGTAGTAAAAACTTCAAAGTAATGTGTAAAGTTGTTTTCTAGAAAATAGAACGCGAGTTTTTAAAATTGAAGTTTTGAGAAAATGTCATTTGAAAGTAAAATACGTACATTTTAATGCATTTCTGCTCCATTAATATTTAAATTGAGTTACTTTTAACCTTTATAGAAATGTAATTTTGGTGTCACTTTAAAGTTCTTGCTTTAAATATTTGGAATCTATAAAAACTGGAAAACTATTTCATTGTTAATCTTTAGGGTACCAACCCCCTTAGGAAAATGTATTAAGATTTACACAAACATTTTTCAGTGTAATAAGGATGCAATATCAAAAATTTTAAAGGGAGCTGCAAAGACTGAAACTATTTTCGTGCTTTATGTAAATGTACAAAATGAAAAATCTTAACTTGATAAATGTATTTTGCCATTCTAACTTATTGTACAAATACACGCACATTCATAAAACTAAGCGAAAAAGGCAATATAATGTTTGAAATAAAAGTTCTAAGAAGCAGGATTCGAAGCATGCTAAAGAAAAAGTTTCAAAAAAGACTTCCAGGTTATTTTGGGGAAAACTCAAGAAAAAACCGGTGTAATACATTTTATTAAAACACTGAAAATTAAATGGTATTGGATGCTGTACATTGTGACGCGAACTTAAAGCTATTGCCTGAAGCATATTTTGAGAAACTACCAATATATTCATAACTTTTGTTATATGTTCTGTTATACACAAGCCTGTGTCTTCTGCATTGAAAACGGGTCTCTAGTGACAGCGACAAGTTTGTAATTAGTTATACAGTAAAACCTGTAAAGTTGACCACCCTTGTAAGTTGACCACCTGTCTATGTTGACCACTTTTGTCAGGAACGGAATTAGTCCTATCTCATATAATGAAGGAAAACCTCTGTAACTTGACCACCTCTCTATCTTGACCACCTGTCTATCTTAACCACTAATGTACGCCAAATTTGGTTTGGAGTATTGTAAAAAAAAAAAAAACCTTTGTAAGTTGACCACTTGGTTTAAAACTTTCTTCAGCAAATTATTTTATTTTATTATCTATTTATTTATTTATTTATTTATTATTATTATTATTATTTTCTTTTTTATAGCTTTCCAAGAATTTTTAATGCTTTGATGACAGACTAGCATTTTACTAACTAAGCAGCAGCATAAAGCTTATACTGCTCTTTATTCTCCAAACTTGTTTTTCATTTGTTCTATTTGAGATAGCTTTTTGCACTCTGTTCAATGAAAATAGGTGTCAGTAGAAAAGTTCAAAGTATTTTCTTTCAGTTGCAATATGTTGTGACAACACAGGAATTGTGCTACAAAGAGCAGGCCCGGATCTATACATTTTGATCCCCCCTGCTACAAAATATGTAGGGCCCCTCCCTAGTGGCCAGCAGTGTCTATTTGTAAAGTGAATAAGTCTTAGTGCTAGTTTTTTTCTATTTTCTCTTCAATTTCTAGGGCCGTTAGCCCTTTTAAGAACGCAGGCCCCTCGCACTGCGGATACGCGGATCTGGGCCTGCTAATGGGTAAAGTTACACATTTCTAACGCAAGGGATTAAGAGATAGGACATTTTAATTTTGCCTTTATGAACTGGGAGAGTCGAGCTTGTTGCTCTTTGTGCTATAAGTTTTACATAAAAAGGCTTCAAAAAGAAAATTAGTTTTACTTGTGATTAATAAAAAGTATGAAATATTAAAATTAATTGAAAATGGAGAAAGTCAGAGAAAATTAGCTGACATATATGGAATTTCTAAAACTATAGTGTCTAATATAGTTAAAAACAAGGGAAAAATAAAAATACTATTCAAATAATCTTGTTAATTATTGTTTCCTTTTCAATGTTGTTAAACAATGAAAGTGAGTTGAATAGAAAGAGTAAGGGTGAATTCCTCAAAAAGTGAATACATGGTGCAAGAAATGACAAGAAAAAAATCATTACCGCCCTTTATAAGTTGACCACCTGTCTAAGTTGACCGCCAAAGTACTGCACCGCAAGTGGTCAACTTACACAGGTTTCACTGTATACAATTTTTGTGGTCAATAAACGTTGCTTCAATCACTTTATTTTCAGCCCAAAGGAATTGGCTTTATGTATTTCTTAATCACTTAACTGTTTTGCCCGAACATCGTTTGGGTTTTACGGAAAGGTCTTGCTCTGATACATCGATTGAGCAACACATTTTTCGACCCACTTCGAAGATTTGCCTGTTGTTGTATAGTTTTTAGCTTACAGTACTTGTCGATGTCTGTAGTTTTCCAGTAAGTTATTGTTCGTATCTAACTACTGTAAACTATTTTCATGGTTAGACAAATGAGATTTAGTTAATTAAAGCGCTATACACTAAAAACTTAACATAAATTAATAAATAAAATACTTAAAATAACTTTGACAGCAGGTTTGATTGATCGAAACTGATTTGAACACAAAATTATTCTTCAAAAAAATACTTTTTTGTTTTTTGGATAGAACATGACCCCAAAATGAAATAGTGAAATACATCAATAAGTGAAGTGGTTAAGTACTAGTTGAGTAAAAACGCTATAATTAAGAAGAAACAAAAATTAATAAGTACAACACTGAAAGCATTTTTGACTACAGATTTGATTAAAGGAAGCTGATTTGAGCACAAAAATTTTCCCCCCAAAAAAAGTACTTATTTTTGGACACAATATGAACACAAAACGAAATAGTTAAATGCTTCTAGGTTAAGTGATTAAGCATCAACAATCTGAAACTCGGGACCCTATTAGTCTTGTTGCGTTTTGCAGTGTTTTGCTATTATTATTCGAGGTGAAATACTGCAATTAATGAAGTCAACAGTTATCCAAATTCAAGTGCATTTTGGTTTCAAAATAAATAAATTAAATCAAAATATGATTAACCAAGTGGAACCTTACACTATCTGACGACTGCAGTAGTTTTGGATTTGTCCAATTCAGAAAAAACAGAAATTTGAACATTTTTTCAGCCTTAATTAGCAACCGAAATCTTTCTAACAAAGACAATCATGCAACCTTTTTTTTTTTACTTAAAAGAATTATGGATTCTTACACGCTGTTTTTTTCTCGTTGAAGTAAGGTCTTGCAGCAAGCTTCCTACGATCCAAATCACAATTTACAGAATGATTATGGTTTTTAGAAGTTGCATGGAAAACAGAATCACTTGTATTTTACCAGGAAAATTCAACTGATTTTTAGCTAGCAACAAACCAAAGCTATTGATTTCATAAACCTCTGCTAAATTAATGCAGAAAAAAATCTTTTATAAAGCCTGTGAGTAATTAATATTAATAGTAAAAATAATCATAATAAATAACAAGAAACCCGAATTTTAAAAATTAATATAAATGATTTGTGTATTCATTCCCAAGAAAAAAAGTGCTGTACTCTATCTAATTTTTCTTAACTTCGTCATTAATTAAAATTTACAGCTTGAGTAATGTTAATGACCAAAAAATGTTACCTTATATATTAACAAATTTTATATGAGAAGAATTTTTATAATGGCTAGCGTAGACAGATTGAAATTAATTGCCGTAAATGTCATTTTGCTGCATTTGTTTTAATAGGGAAGCTACTTTTCTTAAGCATTACTTAAATATTTAAAAACTTTCTAGCCTTTTGAAATTTAGAGGTTTTAATTTATTCCATTAACACAGTGTTTTTATTCATCATTTTTCAAGCATTAAATGCTTAAAAGATTTATATCCTACGTATTTCAAATAACCTGATATAATGTTACCAGTTTTTTAGAATATATGGTTACTCTTTTGAGTAAAAAATATGATGCTCCATATGCGTCTAGCTTATTTTATCACCATTACTATGAAAACTACTTATAGCTTTCTACTTATCAATGCTTTAATTTGAAATATTGGCAAACAAAAAAAAGGGGGAGGGGAGGTGTTTTTTAGAAAGACCTATTTTTATGGATATTTAGAACATAAATTGATTTCTGAAATGTATACTGAATATATTCAGTTGAGAAGTTTATGTTTATCAGCGCATGAGAAGTAATACACAAACTCTTATATGTATGTTGTACAAAACCATGTATAATACCATGTGTATGTTAATAGATATAATTTCAATGAATAAATTAATAGTTAATATACTATGTACATATTAAGTATAAAGTTTACTTAATGAAAAATAAATTGCAAATCCTATGCTAATCAAAAGATAAAGAAAAAGTTAACTTTAATATTTTTACAACGGAAACAAAAAGAAAGAACTTTTAGTTCAACTGGTGTACATTGTACAATTACTTCCAGTACCGACTAATGAACAATATTTATACACATTCTTTAAGCGACCTACTTTTAAAGATACTCCTTAGCAGTGTTGGCACTCGGTGGAAGAGTAAAAAATCTTGAACTCATAGGAAATGGGGTGGGTAGTAAACACGATAGGCAAATCAAGATTTTAAAAATGTACATTTTAACGCAGAATTTATCTCGAGTTTGTAAGTAATATTTATTCCCTGTAAACAAGTAACGCTTCACAAAAAAAGCTTGATTTTTAGCAATCTATACTTTTCTTGTTTTCAACCGGTTTTTAAATGCACTCGTCGAAAAACAAGGGTCAACAATCCTGACGTGCACTATACATCTTTTAAAGTTCTCAAAAAAGATATTCGAAGTCATTTGAATCCATTGCTAAAATTTCAGATGTTTTTTGCTTTTAATCAATGCAGTAAAAATAGATCTTAACTAGCTGCGTCACCCGGGTTTACACGGTCTACCTCAGAGATAAAAGTTATTTCAAGTGACGTGCGTTCAACAATCACGTTTGAACAAAAAAAAAAAAAAAAACATGTACAATTTCCGGACACATAGTGAAAAAATAACTAAAAAGGAAAAAAAAAATCAGTCCCCTGATTTCAGAAAAAGCCTCAAAACAAATGCCGGAATCTCATTTGCTCATATTCGAGAAAAAAAATGACAACCAGATCTTTCTTCTCAATGATTTCCTTTAAGCTACAAATTGTAATGAAAGCATTGTTCACAACAATGACCGCGATCAACAATGGATTTCTAATTGAAGGCTTGCCTAAATTTTAGCACGAGATTAGTGAAAAACAGTTATAATTCACGTTCTAATTACCTTGTAACATTTTAGCAAATTTTATCTGATGTAGAAATATCAGGGTTTTCCACGCATATATTTTTCTAATTTTTGCGAGTATTTTTCTCACTCACAGTATAGAAAAACGCCATTTTCGGGTCCTAAAATTAAAATTCGATCGGTTCGGTTTCTTTTTGACGTTTGAAAAGCCTCCTACGTTCCTTCTCGGGTGCCCAAGTACCTCCCTGCCAAAGTTGGTCAAGATCCGACGTAAACTTTGTATTTGTGTAAGAAACATACACACACACACACATAAATACACATACGTACATTCTTGTTTTATTTATATAGATTCAATGTTAAAAACCTAAATATAAAAGCTTATCAGAAGACTAGGAAATATTATGATCCGTATATTTATTTTAGTAGATCATCAGTGTATGAGTAGGTATATCCTTTATCAGAAACTACTGAACAACAGACTGCCGTACACTATTTGTTATGGGAAATGCGTTGTAGCGTAGATCAATTTCGCTTTGCAATAAATGGCTTTGATATAATGTATTATCTTACATATGTTAAGCATAAACGGCCCTCCGCAGAGTTTCAAATCACTTGGGCTTTAACAGGTTTCAATTCTCAAGCATTCAATTCACGATTCCTTTAGAGCAGCTGATAAATACAATACAGGATATTGTACATCTTATCTCGCATATATGCTGAGAACATATCCCAATAGCTGTAGTTAATAATGTGTTAACAATTATTAATATTTTTAAATTAACTATAGATCTATACCTTGGAGTAAAAACAAAGTCAGATTTTACCAAAATTTAGGATATGAAAGAAATATGTCCACTAAGTATGAAGTCTGCTGGAGCTAAAATATACAAAACTATATAAAAATGCAATTTAAAAAGGAAGAACGGCATAGTATTTTTATAACCAATTATAAGGCAGTGAGTTGAGTCCCTTTGTGTTGTTGTGCTCACGAAATCAAAATTATTTTACCATCTTCTGCTCTTTAGTAACATTTTTTGATTTTAACAAATTACGTTTCCAATAATGAACTTGCGTCATATTAAGCCGTATGAATCATTCATAGTTAACTCATATCTCCAAAGTTGCCTGCATTTGCTTTCATTTCCCTATTCTTATTGCATTCTCATCATCGAACATGAGTATCGTTGAAAGACAACTGCAAATAACAGTTAATAAAGTTTCACAATGGGCGGAGGAAAATAGCTTTTTCCTTCTCCCCTCAAAAGACGTTTTGCATGCATTTCTGCCGTACAAAGGGTCCTCATTCTAATCCAAACCTACTTATTAACAATCAACCCATTTCTATAAAAGACCAAGGGAAGTTCCTTTTTTTAACCTAGATCAAAAGTTAAAATTTCTTCCTCACATTCAAGAACTTAAAAGAAATGCTTGGTAAAATTAAATATTCTTAAAGTCTTAACTAACACTTCTCGGGTATAGATACTGAGTCCCTGTTGAAAATCTACTGGGCTCTGGTACGCTCAAAAATTTATTACGGAAGTCAAGTTTATGCCTCCGCTGTCAAAAGTTCTTCAAAAGTTCCTGGATCCAGTTCACAATCAGGCCCTGCGCATCTGCACAGGTGCCTTTTGAACAACCCCTATAAATAGCTTACATATAGTAGCTCACGAACTTTCACTTCACAATAGAGGATTAAAACTTTCTCTTAACTTTTATTACAAAGTTAAACCCAATTTAAACCATCCTTTGCATTTATATTTTTTCAATCTATCAAATATAGACTTATTTCAGCGTCGCCCTTCGGTCACCCCAACATTTGGGATCCGAATGCAGCAGGCGCTTAATGAACTTCATCTATCAGAATTTGATACTTTCAACACAAAAGAATTTTTTGAACCATAGAGTACAGTAACTATTTTTACATTCCATGACCTCGAAAAATTTCCTAAAAAAACTGCAGCAAATACAGTATATAAAAAAAATATATCTTGATATTAAAAGCAAATACTCAAGGAAGTATTGCATTCGCGAAAAACATTTCACTCAAAAATCGGCCTTAATTTCCATTTTGCTCACCCCCGAATGAATGTTGAGTTTATTTTTCAACCCGAGCACACGTAGATATATTCCTAGGAGCGTACAGACACCCGAAATATCCATTTTGACGATCCCCGAGTTAATTACCACGAGTTTTCTCGTGACGTCTGTATGTACGTATGTAAGTGCGTATGTGTGTATGTATGTCGCATAACTCAAGAACGGAATGTCCTAGAAAATTGAAATTTAGTACTTAGACTACTAGTGGGGTCCAGTTGTGCACCTCCCTTTTTGGTTGCATTCGGAGGGTCCTAATGGGGTCTTTTACACGTTTTGGGGGGGGGAACATTAATATCAATGCTAACTCAAGTGGTGTTATAATTTGGCAAACAATTGGTGATATATCGCCAATCTTTTGGTCGCCCAGTTCTGTCGCCAACTCGGCGACAAATTTGGCGGAATTTTTTTATTTTTATTAATTTTTAGTTTTTTAAAATCTGGTTCCAATCTGGCCACTGTTGGTTATATTTAGAATGTAAACTATTTAATCACATTAAAACTGCCAATAATGAGACAATGACATTAAATTGGAGTAAAAAGAAATCATGTAATGCACACATCAGCTCTTTTTTTTTTTTTAATCTGGTTTCAATTTGGCCATTGTTGGTGATATTTAGAGAGTAAACTATTGAATCTTATTAAAACTACCAATAATGAGAAAATAACATTAAATTGGAGTAAAAGGGAGTCATGTGATGCACACATCAGCTCGTTTGTAAAAGGAAGTAAAAAGAAAATTTGTAAAACAACTGCATGCTAAAGAAGCACGTTGTAATGTAACAGGAAATAACGGAATATATTTATAGCGGAAATACACAGATTACTGCGCATTTTATTTACTGGCATTGGTTATTTCCAGTCACTTCACGACACAAAAATATTTGTTCATTTCTTAATGTTCTAATGTGTTCGTTCTTTCTGGTATACTTCTCTTTGGAACTTGAGGAAAAACATATTAATAGAAATTATGCAATAGTAATAGTTTATATTTATGCAGTAAGATAGCCAGGAGTCAGAGGAAAGATGACCACCTCCGGCTGTGACTCCTACTCCTTTTCCACGAAATCAGTTCAACTCTGACTTAGCAAGCACTGGCAGAGGTGTACAGACTTTATGGGAAAATGTCCGACATCGATTCTTAAAATTTTAAACCTTCGACTCTAGATTCCGACTTCGACTCCTTTACCCCAAAATCAGTGACTCTGACTCATCGACTCTGACTCCGACTCCACAGCTCTGCTTAATACACTGTCAAAGTAAAGTTATACACATTATTTGGTATGAAAAATCTGCCTTCAAACGTGTATTCACACTGCAGTGCTAATATAAATGTAAACTGTCAACGACAGTTGCTTACTGAAATAATAATTTCCAAATAAAAATTCTTTTAAAAATAATTAATTCAATTTTACTCATATTTTGTCTTTAAAAATATGAGTAAAAAATGATCGCCGCAACATTATTACTTTTTTTCTTTGTGTTTAAAATCCCCAAGAACCATTAGCCCTTGAATATACGCTTAGAAAAGAAATCAATCGTATTCCTACTTTCAAATATTTCCGTCATCAAAGTAATAATGATCCGCTTTTCCCAATAAAAGTTTCATTCCTAATGCTGATCGTGATAAGAAAACAAAAAGCTCCAGAACAAGCAAAAACAAACAAAAAATACACACTGCTCAGCCAAAAAATTTTGATTTCCTACATATGCTTTCGTTTCGGGATTTTGTTCTTGCAGATTCAGCAAAGTTTGCATTCTTTGCCGGATATTAAAAGCCTGACATTTTCGGTAAAAACTAACATCAGAAGAGTTTTTTATTGAGCTTTTTTGCATACACTTGAATCACTAAATCAAAGCAAGAGTTTTATCTATGTATGTTTCTACTTCAGTTTTCCTTGTTTTTACTGAACTGTAAAAGAATAATACCAATAGCAGTTCAGATTTTTTTGAAAAAATGATATTGCATAGCTATGCCTGAAACGATTTAAAATTCAAAGCCATCTCATGAATAAAATTTAGTTTTCATAAGTTAATTAGAGAGCAAAAGTTATTGCAAAATTATTTATGTAAATATGCCACATTGGTTATATCATACAAAATTCACCCAGATACAAAGGAGTGTAACTGCTAAAATAAAAAAAAAATGGAGTTGACTAGTACAATTGGTAGGAAAATTATCATCAATTTTTTGAAGAGAGATGGTCATAGAAGTAGGCATTGCTACACTGCATGATTTACAAAAACTTTTCAATGAAAGGTTTGACTAAAAACTTCATTTTCTTTGCTTAAATCATGAAGAAGAGATAAAATGGAGAAAGTGAAGACTTTTCATTCGTCAAACGAAGACACCACGTCACGAGATAGATTTGTTAAGTCACATGTCTTGAGATCTTTGCCCAAGTTTTTACAACGTCAACTAACTGCATCGCTCGGCTTTGCACGGTCTACCTCGAAAATAAAAGTTATGTCAAGTGACGCGTGTTCAACAACCAGGATAGAACAAAACAAAAAAACAAATAAAATTTTGCGGCAGATTTCGAAAAAAAAAATAACCGAAAAGGAAGCATTTTAAATCCCGCGGTTACAGGAAAAGAATCAAAACAAAATACAGAATTTTATTTGTTCAAATTCTAGAAAAGAATGGCAACAGATCTTTCCTCTCAATGATTTTCTTCACGCTTATAGAGTAAAGAAATTACATAGAGAGGCCCCGCTATACAAAGAAATTGAAGTCGGAAATTGCACCATTGTATCCCAAGATCCTTAGCTTCTTGCTAAGTATTTTACAATGCATCTTGATTCAAAACATTCCATTACTGAATCTGAATTAGTTGTTAATTTAAACCTAGATATTGTTGCAAGTTTATAAAGCACGTTTTTGAAATTGCATTAAAACATGAATTAAAATTCAAATCAATCCGCCAGTTACTTTTTTCGGTCTCTTTGTGAGGTTGGTGAAAACTATGATGCATAGGTACATACATAGATAAATACGCTCAGTTTTTAATTATATAAGATGATTGGATTTGCTCCCTCCATTTACTAATTCTCACTCTAATGCTAAAATCCCTTTTCTTTTCGTTGCCTCAATTTGATTCGTAATACTTTATTTTGCGATATTATTCAAGAAAATGGTACACAAGTCAAAATGAATATCAATACAGCTTCAGCGACCAAGCATAATTTTTTTCGAGTTGTTTTTGGATATTGTGATGTCTCAGTCATCAATGACTGAAAGCACTAAAAAATAAATATTTTGCAAAGATATCAGTTATAACCCCAAAACCTCAAACAATCAAATTCAGTCTGTTTGGATGACAATATTTGTACTTTTTTTTTTCGCAACAAACGTATAAATTGAAACTACATTCAGTTTTCTATTTTGAATGCTAGTTACTACTTTTTCTTCGAGATTTTCCTAAAAATATCTCAAAAGACATTAAGAAATGATTAACGGATTTTTCTACTTATTTCTTCGAGTAAGTTCCCCACAATCATCATCAAGAAATAAACCATAGTTAACAGGACAACATTATTACAAAAGATAAATCAATTTCACAGCCGTTTCCCAGCACAAGAATAACCAGAAATTTAAAAGCTTTCATCTTTACTAATAATAAAGCTCAAAGTGTGTCTGGTTATCTGGATCTCTGTCTGGATATCTCTCTGTGACGCGCATAGCACCTAAACCGTTCAGCCGATTTTCATGAAATTTGGTACAAAATTAGTATGTAGCATAAAGGTGTGCACCTCGAAGCGTTTTTTCGGATATTCGACTTCGTTCTTTTTTTATTCCAATTTAAGAAAAAAACATTTTACCGAGCAAATTATCATAACATAGACAAGTAAATTACCAAATTGTCATAACGTGAAACCGTAACATGGGCGAGCAAATGAACATAGGAAATTGGCGAGAATTTCATCATCCATTATTTGTAAATATACAAGCGAACCAAATGACCTTTATATTTTTTACTACGGGCAAAGCCGTGCGGGAACCGCTAGTGTCATCATTAAAGGTTCCCACCAAAATGGGGCGAGCGTGTCACTGCTACTCGCCATAATACGGCGGATTCCACAAGGATCTGCTACAGAATATGGCTCAAGTGCGTTTCAATATCCACTCTATAGTACTGAAGTTTCCCGCTACGACTTCCACCTTTTCTTGCAACAGAAATTTTTTGTCGGGACACCATTTGCTAAGTTTTCTACAGGCACACATGTAAAGTCTGACCATCGATTATATGGAAAGGCTAATATCCGGTTTATAGGCGGAAATGTATGTATCTATTAGTTTATAGGAGCGTTTAATGGTATGTTACAGATGTGCGCATTTTCCTCTCTCTTATTTAGCCCCAAATTTGTAAAAATGAAAATTTGCTTACGGCAATATTTTTTTAATCTAAAATATATTCGATCTATATTCTCAATACAAAAATCAATTGATTTATTTATTCACAACATGGTTTTCAGCATACTATTTTGCCTTTACGTTCCTGAACGAAATGAAAACATTTTATTTTCTATTTGTTGGATCCATAGTAACCATTTTTGTTTTCCCTCATTTTATTTTTAGAAACTGCAATAAATGAAAATGGCACTAGGGATATTATAAAACGCGTGTAGCAGTATCCCATCGGTATTTTCCCTTCTACCCTGCTAGATTCATTCAGATGGAATCGTCTTTCCTTGGCCCAGTGCCAAATTACATACAATGCATGGCCAAACAGTACAGGCAGCTGTACATGTTGTTTCAACTCCGTATCTTATGATACTTGACCATTTGGAGGAATATCTAACCAATTTGTACTTCCAAAATGCTCGGTTTATACCAAATGGATGAGGAAATGGCTCCTTGTATGTAACTAGAACCGTACTGAAAAGCCGCCACGAGAGAAGCGAGATTTAAAAAAAAAGGTTAGATAGACGGCAGAGAGGGAAGTTGTATGCATTGTGTGTGCGTGTGTGTGTGTTATGACGCGCACTAGACACCGAAGTGTTCGACCAGTAGTTTTCTATTTGAGATTTTTTTTTATTCATAAATGTAATTAATGTAAGTGACAATTTAATGTGTTTCTTCTACTGTCACGTTTCAGTCCAGTTTGATTCCTACAGATATAATAAAACCAATATGAAGAATCACAGAATAAATGTGTTGCAAAAGGACATTCACAGAAGAAAAAGCTTTCAGCATTCATTGAAAAGAACGTAATGATTTTTGAGGTTTGAATTTTAGCGATTAATGTTTTTCATTGTTCTTAACTAATATGAACTAATTTTTCAATTTGATGAAATTTACTCACAGGAGGTACATGATGTTGCGGAACTTCTAGCCGTGGATTGACATTTGTTAGGTTGATGTATGAAATCTGCAGTCTGAACTGTTTCAAATCATGTATTCTTTGCAACGTTATTTCTGAAAGAAACATAGTGGTAGATAAATTTCTATTTATGAAAAGGGATTTATTTCAGTTGTTTGTCATAATATTTA